>NC_051179.1:63340449-63437516 GCF_013339695.2 Rhipicephalus sanguineus
GAGTGAGAGGGGGGTTTTTAGATGCACACTGTAGATCTTGCACTGTTATGGCCACGTGTGACCCGTCTTACGACGAGTGTTCAGTTGTGAGTAGAAATAGAAATAGGCTAACCCGCGAGATTATTGAGGCGGAGTTAATTGATAGATTAGGTGACGCATGTGTATCACAACCGTCTATTGCTCTTTCTAGGAAAGAGTTATGTTTCTTGCGTCGGGAGATGAATTTTGTGCCGACAGCGCACACGTGATGTGTCACGGCTTCTGTGCTATATATGTGGTTGCCTGGTTCCGAATAAAATACTGTTGTAAGTCAGCGCTCGTGTGTGTCAAGCCTCTTCTCTGTCTTCGTCTTTTGCGCTTTCAACCTGTGTCACGGGACAACATAACACCAAACACGGTTAACCGTCCTCAATTCGCCAACACGGGAGAAAAAAAAACATGGCTGATCCCTCCGTCATAGGAATCGGTATAACACGAAAGCGAAACGTGTCTTCACAGAAGGAGTGCTTATTGTGTAGCGATATATGAGACCTTGTACAATGTCTATTCGTGTTTGGCAGCTATAGCACCGTTTGACGTGGATGCACCCATGTTGACAGCATGTCTCTATCGCGACCACTAACGCCCATGATTATGATTAAACCGTTGTGGTAGCTGACGATGTGAACATATATTTGGACACAGCGAATCGTGAATCCCGCGTAAGGATGATATCAACAAGCTCATAATCAACACTGGTAGCCGGTATGCACTTCTTCAAAGCGTCGTCCATTAAGGAGAGAAACGGCATGGCGTGCGCTTTCTAGTAATGGGTAGCCGACGCCTGTGCTCATGCATACACTAACACACACTGCGCTTCAGCAACACGGGAGGTAGAAGTTCGTAGCCTGAGCCGCAAACGCGTGCGTCCCGCTGGTTTCTGTCTCACAGGCGCTGCTCTCGCTCCACCAAGGCACGACATTCGCCCGTCGAAATCGTGTCCTTTCTGCAACGCGTATTGCAGCAGTTTTGTTAGTCGGTGCTCTCGCAATTGAAGCAGTCGGCGGCGGAGAAATCCCGTTGGTGCACGTGGAAGCTGCACTACTCCGATGAGCCGACGCACGCTAACACGAAGCGAAAGGCAAAGAAAGACCTTAACCAACGTAACTGCGTCAAGGGTGCCCCGGCGACGCCATCGCGGCCAGTCTACCTCTCTGGTATCGAGGCGCTGCAACCATGACCTCCAATATCGCGTGCAATCTCGGAGTAAGCGCTAGTAAGTGTCGATCGTGAAGCATTACTTCTTTTCACATCTCACAGACGGCGGCACCGCCCCGCTCCGTCCGCCGCGAAAGAGAATGTGTGAAAGATATAAGGCGCGTTCGCACCGTGTCTCGCATCTCCCGAGTTAGCTTAGTCGGTCGGGAGCCGGGCGCTTGCCGTCGCGGCCGCAACGTCGTGGGTTCGATTCCCAGCGCGGTATCTTTTTCTTGGTTTTTTTCTTTCTCACCCGTTGGCGTCCATTTTATCAACGTCATATCCGTGACGGATGTACTTGGTGGACCCCCGGCATAAAACACTTTCGTGTTAAAAGATGCCGCTGAGTTCACAAAACAGCGTGGGACGGCCGCTCCAGTAGAGAGGCCGCGTAGAGAGATGTATGAGCTCGCGGTGAGTAACAAATGTGGCGTCCTCGAGGCGCCGCTTCAACTTTATCAAACCAGGGACGGCGTCATCTCTCCTAGGCTTTGCACAGCTTGAGGTGTATGCCGGGAAGAGTATTCGAATGCGAGGCGGTTGGTGCGGTTGTTGAAGTCGCGTTTGTGCGGTGCTGCTATTCGTTTCATCGATTTAACCAGGTTTTACGCTCCGCGCTTTGTTAACGTGCCTGGTCTAATCGTGTTGTGTACGTGAGTGGCGTGTAACTAGTGATATAGCAAGGAAGGACAGTCATTAACGTGCGCGATCCGCCGCAAATCAGCCACGATGCATTGCAACGGGCACGTTCAGTGGGCTGCGCGGCCGTTGCGACGAGCTGCATTGCTGATTCTTCGCTTGCCTGAGACTCGCAATTGTCGAGCGGGTTGCATCCGTTGTTACGTTGCCCGAAGACCGCAGTAAATGTGATTTGCAGGTAAGCAATATTCTCTCTTCAGTACGTTATTTGCTTGTGTATATGTACTTATGTCGCGTGTTTGCCTGAAGTCATGCTCATGCTTACGCTACTGTACGAGATGGGTCGTGTCATACTTTTATGTAATGGTGTCATACTTTTATGTTTTAAATAAAATCGTGTCATACTTTTATGTAATGCATTGTTATTGGCAGTATTTGCTCTGCGTTTGACATTACAAGATGAGTGTTTGGGCGTATATTATTATCAAACATCCGACTAAGATCATTCGTTATCATACACGTTTATGTGAGAAGAGATAAAGGACAGAACTTTAACCCTTCTTGCTGTCGCCGTCTTGATACCTTCAACACGCTCGATGAAGGCTGCAATCACGGTGTGAAATAGTGTAGGCGGCATAAACAAAGTGCCCCAGATCAGCTTTGCCCAGACGAGCTCTGCGTGCGCAGTAACTCGCTCCTGTCAATGGCAGTCTGGGCTGTTTGTCATGTCCTTGTCACCGGTACATGATATTTCGTGGCGTCTATACGCAACGTGTCGGCTAATTCAACTTTTCGCCATGCTTCAAACTCTGCTGCGGTAGTTTTAGGTGGACGAGTGAGGGTTTAAGGCGGTAATGCGGGCTAGTTGGTTGTGATCACTGGTGTTCATTTCGGTAGCGCAAAGAAAATTAGACACATTAAAAGAAAAAAAAAAAGCCCTCGTAGAGTGATGTAGCGCGTCGCGCCTGTGCAACGGGTTTTTGTGTGTTTCCTTGCAGTAAAGACAGTTGATGTCTAGCGCCCGTCCTGTCTACGTGTCCTCTCTTGTCTTTAATTGTTTTGCGCTACCGAAATGAATAAAGCTTTAAGTACCCGAAAGACAATGAAATGGCGTTAAGAGTGCGTTTTAAGTATAGTTTTAAGTGTCTTAAAGGAAATCACAACATCCTTCCGTGTGTAGCTGAATGTAGCGAACCCGAGGCACTGCGCCGACCGAAGTAAACATTTAATACACACACACAAAAGGACGTTTATGACGTGAAAAAATAAATGGTTAAATCCGGTGCTTTGGCTGAGCACGTTTCAGGGGACACGCAATCGACTGGGGGAAGGCACGTGCTCGCGCTAGAGAAAAATGACTGTCACGACGTCTTTATCTCGAGTCGCTCTTGATACCGGCCACTCCGTGTGTGTGCGTGCGTACGTGTGTGTGTGTGCTCGTGCGCGTGTGTGTGTGTGCTCGTGCGCGTGTGTGTGTGTGCTCGCGCGTGCGCGTGTGTGTGCGCGCGTGTGTTCGCTCTCGTGTGTGTTCGTGCGCGCGCGTGTGTGTGCTCGCGTGTGTGTATGTGCTCGCGCGTGCGTGCGTGTTTGTGTGCTCGCGCGAGCGCGCGTGTGCGTGTGCGCGCGTGTGTTTGCTCGCGTGTGTGCTCGCGCGTGCGTGTATGTGGGCGCGCGCGCGTGTGTGCTCGTGCGCGTGTTTGCTCACGTGTGTGCTCGTGCGCGCGTGTGTGTGTGCTCGCGCGTGCGTGTGTGTGTGTGTGTGTGTGTGTGTGTTTGTTGCTCGCGCATTCGTGCTTGTGTGTGTGCGTGCGCGCGCGCGTGTGTGTGTGCGCTCGCGCGTGCGTGTGTGTATGTGTGTGTGCGCGCGTGCGTGTGTGCTCGTGTGCTCGCGTGTGTGTGTGTGTGCGCTCGCGCGTGCGTGTGTGTGTGCGCTCGCGCGTGCGTGTGTGTATGTGTGTGTGCGCGCGTGCGTGTGTGCTCGCGTGTGCGTGCGTGTGTGCGCTCGCGCGTGCGTGTGTGCGCGCTTGTGTGTATGTGTGTGCGTGCGCGAGTGCGTGTGTGTGTGTGTATGTGTGCGTGTGCTTTTTGCTTTAGTTCGCTCAGTGCCTCGGGTTTTCAGCGTCACCACGTATCAACCCAACTAGACGGACTTCCGTCAGACTTCAAACTTCTGCGTGTTGACCTAACTTGAAACCTTACCACAAATATATGCTGAAGTCATCTTCATTCCATAGTTGCACTCATACAGATCACAATGTACGGGATTCAAAATTCAGATAATTCATGCTCATGCTTACGCTGCTGTAAGAGTTGGGTCGAGTCAGAAAAATAAGTTGTCATGCTTTTACGCATTGTTGCCGGCAGTATTTGCTCTGCGTCGCTCAATTACGTCTAAATGCGTCGCTATCGAAACGGGGCAGCTGAGAATATGTTACGCGATAAGCGATACGCTGTGGCTTAACGATTTTCAGATAGCACGAATGCCAGCAATCGTGCAACGTAGGAGTTCAAACGGAGACATGGTCAGTGTGGTTGGTATGTCTTTCGATGTCCTTAGTTCCTTGGCGATAAAAATTTGTTCTCCGGCACTGAGATAATTTTTTTGTGTGTTCTCGTTCTGTTCTAGGGTGCAAGCAACGTGTCATTGTGGTTAGAAAAAATGAATCAGAATACATGTGATTTAACTGTCAAAGCCGGAATGTTTAAAGGTACGTAGACAACACAAATGATTTTTCCCGCCATAATAAATGTGTTGCGTTGGAACTGTTTACAGCATACATCCCGCCCAAGGCATGCTGGGATGATCTACTATCAGGCAGCTTGGAAGCTTCCAGACGCCGATATGCCTTACGTTCGGTGCAGCCGAGGTTATGAACTGTCAAGTGGAAGATGCCCCTTGAGGAAAACAATTAGGTACGGGCATATTCAAGCTCTACTTGAAATGCCGATTATGGTCACTGAAAATTGTAAATTGTAATATTTCTGTTTCTAATCACCTGCTGTCGTGTTTCTGCTACTAAACTGTCACTTACATTATTGTATTGCTGACTTTTGTGCTAAACAGATGTCAATTGCATTTGGTATTAACGTGCGATTTAAATAAGATTTTTGTTTTCCGATAAACGTATTGCACAGTTAAGTAGATTTGAGGAACGCTTATGTAGTGATCAAGTAACACCCTTTTTTTTTGGGGGGGGGGGGGGGGAGATTGGTGTATGTGTCTCACATTACATGTTATCGGCAGTTGTGTGCAAAGTGGCAGTAACCGTTGGAATAGTGTAAAATAACGGTCCTCTCCTTTTAGGATCGACTGTCCAGCGTGGAGATTGCGGAATCAGCAGCTGACATATTGACTGATGAAACATGATGGTGCGTGCAGCAAGAGAGGGTTTGACGGCAGAACCTGACCACCTGCTCCTGTAAATTTGTACCAACCACAGGCGAAAACAAGGGGAAACGCTTTGAATACCTGCGGTCTTCTATCAGCTAGACAAGTCCCTGAAGCTATAAATCAATAAACTGATGTATTCTGCTTTGGAGGTATAAAGCAATGAAATATGAATTCTTTTCGAATGGTTGATGTTTTTTTTTTCTTCAGAAAATTCTTGGGAGCACGCACAACCCGAGCAACAAAGTAAAGGACTGACAATCACCCTCTTTTTGGCTGCCCTCTGGGTTTCATCTGTCCTGCTTATGTGCAAAGTACCAGCAGTTATGGTATGCCGCACACATTAGAGTACTTAAGGAGAAGCACGACGCTGATCACGTATTATTTGCAGGGGGCTCCACTCAGTATGACCGCTCTACCCGTGGCCCACCGACCCAGGTGTCGCCTAACAAAGGGTATGTGCCTCTTTTTTCTTTCGATCTTCTTTCTGCGACACATTTCGGACCACTCGCTACGCACATGATCGGCCCAGCCAAGTGTCGTCTAGCAAACGAAGCGTGGCTCTTCCTTTAGGGCTTCTTTCTGTGCACGCCTAATCTTTTGTACTTCTTTCTGCGGCTTTATTATGCAGCGTACAAATATGTACACAGAGTAATGAGAACTTTCACGGCGGTGTCATATGGCCTGCCCTGTCCTGAATACACACGCTGGAGCTTTGGAATAATTCTGGTACATGTCTGCTTAGAGCACAACAGTTGCGGTGTCCGTGGCGAGAGATGTACGCTTCCCTCATCGCAAGGAATAGCACGAAACAATTTCCTTTGGAGTTGGCTTAGAGCTTGCATGCATCATAACGTCACACCTTCGCCCACAAGCATCGTGTTGTTCAAATGTGGTCTGCCACTAAAACGATAATTAAGAAGGGCAGGTGATTGACAGATATTCCTACTCATGAGTTGTGCCATGTGTATCAGACAAGTATCCTCTCTTGATCCAATTAAGTAGATGTTTAAGCATTACAATTTCTATCTCTCGAGAAAACCACGTTGCGGCTCTTTGTATGCGCTCTTGGTATTATTGTATTTTTGCGTATGCATACATTTACTTTTACTGCGTCTTTATATCATTCAGCATTCGTATATAATATGCACATACGTACCAGCCAGCTACTTATTAAGCGATGATTTCAGACAGTTCTTTGGGTTTTGCGAGAAGCCCGTAAAACTGACTAAACGTGGCGTATGGCGAACGGTTTGTATATCAATTTTGAATATGCTGTACGCCGTGAGGAGCAGTGTTAATTCTCCGCGCACTTCTTTACGGCCTTCAGCATCTTCCCTGCTTTGTCAGCCTCACATTTTGTCAGTATCCACGTTTTCATTGATGATCCCACATTTGAAGGTGAACAAAATCGCAAATAGCCCTGTAACAAATAGACGGCTGGTATTTATTATCGGATAACACATAGTTTGATAAGCACGAATAACACAGTCAATGAAAGTGCACGAGCAGCAGAAAAATAATTGAAGTGTTATAATCACGACAGCCTATGCTTAAACTGCATAGAAGTTGGACCAAGAGAGGATGGCCTGACACGTATATCATGATACTGTTATAAAATCTCTGGTCTTCACTGATATTGACGGGTCGACCACATTTTAATAATAATCGCGGTTCATCATTACTGTAGTACATGCTAACTCCAAGTCGCCTCGAATATGCGAATGTTTTGTTAGCTGCCTCTTTCTAATGAGCGAAGGCGACGCGTTTGGCCTCGGTCACCGCAAATGTCACGTTCTATAAGCAGTCATGCACTTGAATGATTACAGTGCGCCATCGCGTGTGTTCCGAGAAGCACCTTCCATGTGACACCTTCCGCAAAGGTTCGCGTTTCTTAGCGTACGTATATGGACGGTGTATTAAAACCGCACAAGGAAGCGCGGAAAAAACACGAGGCATGCGCCGCACGAAGTGCGAAAGAGTGGAAGGCTGTGCTTCCGTTGCTGTGGCACAACTGGCTGATCCAAGCATGTGATGAGCGTAACCTCCTGGAATGCGTCGAAGAAAGAAGAGCGAAGGAAAGAAGAGGCGCAGAGCGGTGGCCGTATAAAATCTCCTGCAAGCCGTTTTGTGTAAACAGTATACCGTGTACTGTACAACGTAACCTCTATTTTTACGTGATGTGGCCGCATAAAATCTCCTGCAAGCCGTTTTGTGTAAACAATATACCGTGTACTGTACAACGTAACCTCTATTTTTACGTGAGAATGCTCGATACTATGAACGGGTACTAAAGGTTACTAGATAACTTCTATTTTATAAGTACACAAATTTGTGAAAATGTGCACCTTTAGTAAACGTTACCGTGCTTAGAGTGTATAGGCCGCACCTGTTGCATTGACACCCTCGGAGGTGACCCGAGGTGACCTCCCTACTTCCCCTACGTAATCGTTGTGGCCGGTACAACAAGTTATGATGACGTCGTAGCTGCCATTTCTGTTTTGACGCGCTCGCCGCTGCGCTGTTGGTGTCTCAAGGAAATCGTCGCCAACAGACGACGATGAGGAGGACGACGACAACGAGGACGATGATGGCGACGACATCGCGCAGCACGTGCGGCAAGCGTGCGAATGCGAGGAGATGACGCGAACAGCGCGGAAGTGCGTCACACTTCTGTGTGCTGACGTGATCGAGCGCTGCAGCCGCTAGGCGGTGATAGTTGCACCCGGAGGCTTGTCGTTTTTGAAACCAAAACTGACACTGGTCGGTAATGAGGAGCCTGTAAATAATTATCTGTCGCGCGCTGCAGTAACTGATGTGCCGTGTTATGACTAACAGGCGCCCAGCAACACATTGCAGCAAAAAAAAAAGCATGGCTGATCCCTCCGTCATAGGAATCGGTAAAACACGAAAGTGAAACGTGTCTTCACAGAAGTAGTGTTTATTGTGTAGTGATATATGAGAGCTTGTACAATGTATATTCGTGTTGGGCAGCTATAGCACCGTTTGACGTGGATGCACCCATGTTGACAGCATGTCTCTATCGCGACGACTAACGCCCATGATCATGCTTAAACCGTTGTGGTAGCTGACGGTGTGAACATATATTTGGACACAGGGAATCGTGAATCCCGCGTAAGGATGATATCAACAAGCTCATAATCAACACTGGTACCCGGTATGCACTTGTTCAAAGCGTCGTCAATTAAGTAGAGAAACGGCATGGTGTGCGCTTTCTAGTAATGGGTAGCCGACGCCTGTGCTCATGTATACATAACACACACTGCGCTTCAGCAACACGGGAGGTAGAGGTTCGCAGCCTGAGCCGCAAACGCGTGCGTCCCGCTGGCCTCTGTCTCGCAGGCGCTGCTCTCCCTCCACCAAGGCACGACATTCGCCCGTCGAAATCGCGTTCTTTCTGCAACGCGTATTGCAGCAGTTTTGTTAGTCAGTGCTCTCGCAATTGAAGCAGTCGGTGGCGGAGAAATCCCGTTGGTGCACGTGGAAGCTGCACTACTCCGATGAGCCGACGCACGCTAACACGAAGACAAAGGCAAAGAACGTAACTGCGTCAAGGGTGCCTCGGCGACGCCAGCGCAGCCAGTCTACCTCCCTGGTATCGAGACGCTTTAACCATGACCTCGATATCGCGCACAATCTCGGAGTAAGCGCTAGTAAGTGTCGATCGTGAAGCATTACTTCTTTTCACATATCACAGACGTCGGCACCGCCCCACTCCGCCCGCCGCGAAAGAAAATGAGTGAAAGATATAAGGCGCGTTCGCGCCGTGTCTAGCATCTCCCGAGTTAGCTTAGTCGGCAGGGCGTCGAGCGCTTGCCGTCGCGGCCGCAACGTTGTGGGTTCGATTCCCAGCGGGGTATCTTTTTCTTGGTTTTTTTCTTTCTCACCCGTTGGCGTCCATTTTATCAACGTCATATCCGTGACGGATGTACTTGGTGGACCCCGGCATAAAACACTTTCGTGTTAAAAAAAAACGCGAGGCCAAAATTTTTGTGTCAGTACGCCTTTAACAACCATGAAAAAAGACGCGAGCTGGGCAGCGGGGGGGGGGGGGGGGGGGTTGTCGCGCGAGCAGCCACTACCTTGAACTTTGGATCTAAGGGCGCAGTCGCGGTCGTGATCGCTGGCGCGCGCGCTATCGCGAAAGCCATCGCAGCGGGCGGCTCTTATACTCTTGTACGTGCTGCGCTCTCAACGCGAAGTGACTATGCGGAGAGCACCTCCCTGGAGCGGCCGTATTCTCTTACACCAGCGTTCCGTAGTTACGCGAGGTCGGATTCAAAACAGTTAGCTGCCAGCATCACTTCGTGTAACACTACAATTTGTTGCTATCGCATTCATTGCTTCGCCCTTGCGGTGAAACTGTGACTTTCTTTTTATCGGCTCTGCTGCCATGGGCTCACTTCACTCGCCCAACGCGTGAGTGCAGACGTTACGGGGACGCCGAGCAGACGACGCGGCGCGGATGAATACATTGTGAGGGGTGTTCGCTCTTCCAACTGCCTCAGCAGCCCCGTAGCTTCCACAGTGCTGCAACAAGCTTGTGAGATGTGTTTAGAACAATTTATTTTCACAGACGGTTAACATCAATAACAATTCAACATAACATTTGCTTGCTAGACATACGTTTACGAAAATGACAAAATAAACTTCAGTTACATGGAAACAAAACATGAAATGACGCGGAGGCAACACGTACAATCGATGTTTCACATACACATATGTCCCCACACACACGAACTTGTCACAAAAAGATGGATATACATATTTACATTATATTGCAAACAAAAGGCACAAATAAAACGTGAATATGTACCTTTTGCATATTTAAATGGTATTCCTGCCGGCACCAAACGAGAGATCAGCCTACCAAAACCATGCAGGCAGGCCGAAAGACAAGCTTCACGCGTCTGTCACAGACCAACACAAAAGGGTAAGACCAGTGCCGGAGGAACTCCTCCTCACCGAGAAAGAAGAGCTCCTCTGACAGAACAGACAGAAGTTCCGAGTACAGTCGCTCTAGGATTGGGAAGAGAGCGCGACGGCGATGGCCTGTTGCAACTGCCTCGTAGCGGTTGCGCCAAAGACAGAAAGCACCGGCAACAACGAGAAGGCAGGTGAAGCGGCCTCGAGAACAACGTCCAGAAGAAACGAAGCGATTCACTCCGAGCCCGCAAAATCCAGCATGCACGGCCCTCCAGAAAATACGAGCAGTAACACAACACATTGCTTCAGAACATGTTGATTTGTTTCCTGAAGGGAGCAGTTCAGGCAAGTTGAGCATCTACTCCAGGACAGGTCAACTGGACAAGGCGAAAAAAATGCAACAGCTGTTGCATAAAATGCAGGGAGTGTTATTGACTGAGGGCCCTTGTTAAGATGCATGCACATTAGGCATCAAATGCTGGATGTGAGCGCCCAGAAAGTAATACGCAAGAGTACGCGCGGGGGATCCTTCCCCTTCTACAAGGCGCAACAGGAAGCGCAGTGCCAGTAGCCGGCAGCGTATAAACATCGAAGGGAAAGCAAAACCTTTTTAGGAACGCTGCTGTCCTAGTGCCGCACGAGAGACCAACTCAGTGCCACCTGACCAAAAAAAAGGAACACAAAGCCGACTGCAGAGATCGCACGATACGTAAAGGCGGTTGCACCACTTTACAGAGGTACCAAGTGCGACCGCAAAATACAGTCTGCGCGAGGTACCTCTGCTCTAGAAGAGGAAAGTCGAAATCCCGTGCATCCTGCATTTTTTGTCTTACTTCTTCGAGGGCGGTTAACCAAACAGTCACAAATGCCATAGTGGGTGTATAATATACATAAAATACGAGGGGACTGGGCCGGTTGAATAGGGGAAATAGAGCTAAGTCTGGAGTTCGGAGAGCCAATGAACAAATACCGGGATTTGGAGAAGTTCAATGCTGCACCTGAAATGTCACCGTACTCGAAGAATAAACGCATGCTGTGTGAAAGAATATCTTCATCTGAAAGGTACAGGGTTATGTCGTCAGCGAAAGCTGTGACTTTCACAACATTGCTGCCAGGAAGCGCAAGTACCCGGACGCGCGAATCCGCGTCTAAAGCACACAAAAATGGCTAAATGCCGTGTAGGTATTCCTAATTAATTCCACACATGAATGAGTAAAGCCGAAGGCTGTCAGCACATTGAAGATATACGCGTGCTCCAGTCGGTCAAATGCTTTATCCTGGTCCAAAGACACAAGCAGACCACACGGGTGGTAAAGGACAAGCTGTGTATTTCTCGTACAGGCACTGATGAAGCTTGGTGATTACCCAGAGGGTGTTTAGGAGAGCCCTCAAACGTTGAACGATTACCGTCGCGAATATCTTGTAATCAACATTAGGGAGCGTGATAGGCCTCCAATCTTCAGGACTAACAGAGGAAGCGTCACCTTTTGAGATAAGTATAATGCGGCCATCTCGAAAACTGGATGGAAAGACATCATCAAAACACCGCCGGATAACCGCGGTAAAGGCAGCACTGACCTTATTCCAAAATGTCAGGTAAAACTCAACCGGAAAACCGTCTGGCCCAGAGGCCGTTCCACGTTTCATGGACTGCAGTTCGGCCTTTACCTCTTCGGGTGATGGAGGGGCATGCAGAGAATCAGCGGCTTGTTGAGAAACACGGGGTAATCCTCTAAGCATGGGTGGTGATATGTCACAGTTTGCCTGCATGGCCGAACATGGCATCGCTTCGAAATGCGCCAAGAAAACAGACCGATCACGTGTACGAAGTGGCTGCGCAGGTGGTATCTGTGTGGTCGAGGGAGAGGGCTGTGACTGCCCAAAAAACGAATGCCTCGCAGAGCGTAGTTCCTCAGGATGTGAACAAGGGTTGCGCCTACAGCGCCATGCTGCCGCCGCCAGAGACGAGGCAGCAATCAAGCGCTGGAAGCGCTCACGTAACTCACTCTGCCAAGCTCGCATCAGGGGAGACGGCGTTTCGGCCCGCAGGGCGATGCGCAACTTCGTTGCAGTATCGGCCAGCTCCTCAAAACGCGACGACGCAGCGAACGGCCTTGAACTGAACAGTGGAGACGCCACCGTGTTTTAAGCGCGTCCCAATCAGCTGGGCTAGATGCAGCGAGCGACACGCGTATTGCACGTGACAAATGCAAATCGACTGAAAGCATTTGTGTCTGAGCACAAGTCTTGGATTGATTTGGGAAGCTTTCTTGTTCAACGTAGACCACCTTTCGATGCCGGGTACCTGGTCGTATTCGGTAGTCGCCGATCCGGAATGCTGTGAAGTCTAACATCGTCGCTGAAGTATGAACCTAGGACAGCATTTGCAGCGTGCTGCTTTTATCGAAAGCAGAGATGAGCGTTCAATGATACGTGCTTCGTTTCCCCGTTCATAGGAATTGAAACAAAGGGCAATCACGTACAGTTCGACAGATCCACCATTCAACCTCTCGTGTTCTGGACGCGGCGCATCTTGGTTACCCTGCAATCCGCCTCTCTCATTTTCCTGTGCTGTCCTTTTCCGATTTGGTAGGGCTGTGGTAGGGGGACGGGAGAACCGGTATTGCTAGAAGGAAATCATCAATAGACGTTTCACGACGTTTCCGCTAGGGAAAGGGCGCATGCGCCGGCGCATCGTGAAAAAAGCGGATTCGGCACTGACGCCAGTTACGACGGAATTCCAGTGTGTGCTAGGCCTTGACTGGTATATCCACCAGTGAAACCGTAATTCATGTCACCGGTCAAGACGCAGTCGAATCCATCGCAAGTGAACCAACCGACGGGCATCGAAAAACTTGAAGCAATATGCTAACGTGAGCACTATGAGCGTGACCGTACGAGCGCGGGGCAAATAGCCTCAAACCCCAATTCGATCCAGATTCCGATGGCGCCATGAAAAATAATATGGAAAGGGCGATGCTTTACCGCCAACTGTCGCCACTCCCACCACACAGCTGTTCTTGCCGACACGCGAAACGTGTGAAGCATAATAATATAACGACCTGACATCGTAGCACCTTTGCAGCGTTATTGAATACTAGTGTATTGGCATAGCACAGCTGTAATGCACGGAAGCACCGTAATGACGCACATTATTTCGCACGCGCAAGACAGCTGTTGTAACCGCATCTCTGTTAACAGTTGTACATGTATTCCTGAACAATTTGATTGCGAGTAGCCCACTTTGTCAAAATCGCGAACAGAAATTTGTGTATGCCTTGGTCACACTGTTTTTCGTATTGCGTCACGTAGTCACGTACATTGTCTTGTGTCTTCAGCGTCTGATCACTTGCTTGGGCTTCTATGTTGTTTGACGCCTCCTTCTAGAGCTTCTATTCAACAACGTTATACGCACTCTGCATGAAGACGTTCCTCACAAGCTTCGACTTCATTGAGAACATAGTCTCCTTCTACACCTGCATGCAAGACGTAAGTTGCGCTACATCCGCATATGTTAAAAAGTTCTATTACGTCAACTCACTCCTGTCTAGGAATCAGCATGTCTAGCTGGTAACTCGATGTATGAATTTAATGCAATTGCTGTAAAATTATCACAGGCTCCCATACAGTAGACGGAGAGGTAACCGCAATGAATAAATTGCGCTGTATAATGTTCTCACTTAATGCCAGCAAGAAAAAAATATATGCCGAAACTATAGTTAGCAAAGGAAAATAAAAATACATATTACAAATGCGTTTTTTTTTTGGGGGGGGGGGGGGGGAACGATGGCCCCTTTCTGCGTAAATCATTTTGAGGCGTCCTAAATAGTTTGTAAGCTTGTTGTAATAGTACCAACATTTTTTTTGACAAAACTCTATATAATTACGCAGCTAATAAGTTTCTACATCGTATAGCTTTCATAAGGGTATAGTTAGTAGCTTGGCGACATCTAGTCTAACGAAAACATCTCCAATCGGGTAAATATAGTTCTTCAAGCTAAATAAGGTTAGTTCTCCTTCATGTATATGAGAAAGCGCATTTGCACAATAATATTTGTTGTGTTCAGAGCATGTGTACCCCATGTGTGCCGTACAATAGCTGCACATTTCTCAAAAGAGTGATCTTTGGCATGCACAAATTCCTGAAAGTTGTTCGATATTTTTAGCGCTCGTATGTTTCTTAATGCTCGTTCGGCAACGCGCTCCACGATCCCCCTGACGGAGCTGCAATTATCACTGAATAATTAATAGAGTTACTGACATTTAATGTTTATCGTAGAAACGAAGAAAATAAGATGACTTTATAACGGCTCGTTTTTACTTGTTAGACGCAATATTAATGAGAACTAGCAGACAATAGAAACGCTTATTGAAGGCCGCAAAGCGCGTTCGTTCATATATTACATGACATATTCCCTGTGATCATTCCCTTGCGCATACAGATAGAATATAGCACCAATGACAATGTTACATCTGCAAGTAATGTCCATACGAATGTCTTGAAACTGCTGGAACTTAGTGCATTTCTAGTCATCTCGGGTTATGAACGTTTCGAACGGGCTCCATTTGGAAGTTGTAACATCAAAATGTTGGGCTCGTGTATGCAATTTCTTATCGGATATTGCGTTTGTATAAAGGAAACTCGGCGCATGAAGTAACATCATAGTGTATATTTCCCGATATTCTTCGTAAGTAATGCCCACTAACAATCGTTTTCATTGCTTTTCAGAGGCCGGTAAGTTACCTTGTATTATATTGCCGCGCTAAGATACGTGTATGTTAAATTCTGCCGCCCTTAAAAGGGCTCTGCAACACTTTTCAAGTGATCATCGAATGGATTCATTAAATGAGTTTATTCGCTCACGAGTCGACTGCCGGAAACATTTTTAGAATCCGTCAAGTAAGAGTGGAGTTATAGCGATGTGTTGCACGCTTTGAGCGCTTTCTCCTTTCGTACCAGCGAACGCGCTGAAAGCTACGCAGGACTTAGAAGCAGGGGGGGGGGGGGGGGGTACGACTACGACAAGGGGCCGAGAAGCTACGTCCCTTCGTCCATAGAGTTTCCCAATATTAACTAGAGGGACCTCTGGCGCTGCAATCGTTCAGCCACCATGGGAATGATGAATGGTTCACGGATTTGCCTAGTCTTCGTGCTTGCGGCCTTCGAACGCACTTCTGGCTTTGTTTATTGTTGTGTTTTGGTTTTCGTTAGGATAAAAAAGTGGATCCTTGTGAACTTTGCGAGCCGATTTGAATTGGTGAGCCTAAACAGGTCAAGGTGATGAAATGGAACAGCTGAACATTTGCTCATCTTCGTCTTGCGACAAAGCAAATGCAGGCCACACGGAGCCAAACGGAGCTGAAAGGACGAAACTTAGACAGATCTGTGTACTACGCATCATTCCCATGCTCGCTGAAGCGCCATGCGCTGCAGCTCCCATAGGCACTAGCGCCAGAGTTCCCTCTACTAAATATTGTAGGAGACCCTATGCCTTCGTCAGCGCGCGTCCTGTCCTTGAGCACTTTTTTTTTCTTGGAACGCGCGGCTCAATTTCAGTGGGGATTTTCGATTTTCGGACTTCTGGCAGTTCGCTGGCAGCCAGAGCTAGACAGAGAGTCGGCCAGCTAGTTCCGGTCGGGACGAGAAACAGCGTCTCGGTCACGTGTGTGGGAAGCCCGAGACCATAGAGTTTCCTAAAATGACCTAGAGGGAACTCTGGCGCTGCGATCGTTCAATCACCATGGGAATGATGGGTAATACACGGATTTGCCTAGTCTTCGTGCTTGTGGGCTTCGAACGCACTTGTGGCTTTGTTTATTGATATGTTTTGGTTTTCTTTCGGATAAAAGAATGGATCGTTGTGAACTTCGTGACCAGATTTGAATCGGTGAGCCTAAACAAGTTAAAGTGGCGAAGTGAAACTGCTGATTTTTGCTGAACATCGTTTTGCGACAAAGCGGATGCAGGCGACGCGGAGCCA
The DNA here is from genome assembly GCF_013339695.2 of Rhipicephalus sanguineus. NCBI lineage: Eukaryota > Metazoa > Arthropoda > Arachnida > Ixodida > Ixodidae > Rhipicephalus > Rhipicephalus sanguineus. The sequence continues at coordinate 63,356,641 of NC_051179.1, forward strand.
AACGGAGCCGAAAGAACGAAGTTTAGACAAATCCGTGTACTACCCATGATTCCCATGCTGGCTGAAGCGCGATGCATTGCAGCTCCCATAGATACTAGCGCAAGAGTTCCCTCTAGTAAGTATTGTAGGAAACTCTATGCCCGAGACAACCCGAAGCTGCCCGAAGATTGCAAAATCGAACGCTGGGACAGGCAGCGGAAACGTAAACAAACGCAACAGCCGTGGCAACAAATGAAACATTGCGCCACGTGCGCGTTGGTTTTTTCTGCATTGCCCGCTTGGAAATATGTGGCTAGGTTTGCTGAACAGCTGAAGTGATATTCTCAAGCATGCGCATTTGGGATACGATGTACGTTCGCGCGCAACTCGCCCCTTCCGCGAAAAAAACAACCAGCTGGCGCACGGCGCCACGGCGCCTCGAAAACGATCCAAGGTGAGCTGCCGCGCCACTAAAGGCTTAAGCAGCTCACGTCTGCTTAGTACATGTAACAGTCGCTGCGCAACACGATGCGAAAATCTCGCGAAAGTGATCGTGTCCCCAAAAGAGCTCGAGGATCTATCGCGTACTACGTCGCACACACGCCTTGACCAGCTTGCGTTTTGTCATAACTTCAGACATGCGGCGGTATCGGCACCACGAGTGCGCGTTTTATCTAAAAATAAACTTCGGTGTCGCGCGTCTTCCACTCGTTTTGGCAGATCTTGCCTCAGCCTTTTCCAGTCCTAAGTGGCACTTACAAAAATCGCATGTAGCTCAGCTTCTATTTGTGCTACTAGGTCATAACCGCGTACATACTGCATGGCATTATTACCAAGAAGCGGAAAAATACAAAGCCGACGATGAAATAAGCAACAAAAGGATGTATACATTTCTGAATTCATCTCCGTTTTTTTCACATCGACGCTCGTCGCATAACAATACCATACCACATATACTGGCCTGTAGATCGAAGTACGCTCGCACATCGTTCGCGACCAACCAGCATCACACAAAAAGCAATGTCGCGATCGCTATTATTCAATCAGTGCATTTTATCAACATCGAAGACCTGGTTGGAATAGTTCATCTGACGGGGTTCACGCACGCCAACATACGACGGAGCGAAATAGTTATAGTTCGGTCACAATCGTCTTCGCTAAGTGCACAGAAAGCACACACGACACCACAATCGAATACTACTACGAAAAAATAAATTCGAAAGGGGTCTCCATGCGTGCGTACGAACGTGTATATAACTTTTGGGACATGTGCACGACGCAAACGCGACAGTTCGCCGCGTTGTTTACGGAAGGAAACTTCACGGGACACATAAGAAAAGCAATATACACTAGCTCCAAATGCTCGCCGCCACTCGTAACCGCGCCATCTCGCACGGCGGAACGGCGCCGAGCGTAAGGACAAGCGAAGGTGCAGTCCCCAAGCGTCCGCATAGCAATCCGTCGAGTCCTCACAAAGATGGCGGCGAGCGCGCCTCGTCTCTTTTCGGCGTCTGCTAGCCCGAAAGCAGCCCGAAACATTCCAGAAAGCGTCCGCAACTAAATTCTCCTGGAAGCTTCTGGTGACCCCCCCCCCCCCCCCCCCAGGTAGCCAGAACCGCCCAGCCCGAGAAAAAGGAACGCCGACCGGAAGTGACCCGCGCGGGGGGCGGAGCAACCCGAGAAAAACGAACGCGATCTGGCTGGCTCTGGCAGCCCGCGGGTGGCCAGGTGTGGAAAATCGAAGAGCCCCAGTGTGGACGCGAGCGCACGCGCGGGCACGGGGCGGCATCCCGCGGTAACTATGCAGCTCACGATGTAACAAATTCACCGTGCAACAAATTCACACAGTAACAGATTGTCTTTGCAGAAGTATGTACATTTCGTACACTTCGCCGTTCGGCAATACTGCACAGAAGCAAAGCTTGTTACGCAGTATTTTTTAATTATGCGACGTTGTTAACAACTTGCCTGTGGTTAATTTTTCTCAGCTCGTCGCGCCTCAAGTACAGGTCTTCCGTATAGATAGGCCGTACACGTTAGCTGATAAAGTTTACGACAGTAAGTCCTCATCCTATCTAAATGTGAAGCACACAAATTGTGCGCACAAAGTAGATGGTGGTTTGTAGAGATTGTGTATGAACTTGAATATATCTGCGTCGAAAGTAGTTTACTTTCTACGTGCGCATAATTCAGCTAAAGTTGTAGCATGACTCATCTTTCTACAGTTGTGTTTAAAGGAAAATAACTCGCCTGGTTGGTTACTTCCCGGCAGTTTCTGGAGAAAATGGCTTCTGGAGGACACAAGTGGCAAGACGTAAGGAACTGCCTTCAGTTTGTGCTGTTTTGCGACTCCTATAGTAAAACTTGATGTCGTGGCCACTAGGGTACGTTGGGACTGTGGTAACAAATTCAGGAGCGTAGCACACGTACTTAAAGTAACGAAGAACACAGAAAAAGCGTCAGCTATTTGTTTCTCCTCAACCTTGCCACTTCACATCGTTAATATATCTCGTTAATCTACACACCAACTCACCCAACACAGTACCCTGCTAAAGCTCAAGTAATATTGGCGAAAGGGCATCCGTCTGCTTCAATTTAATAGCGTATGCGAAAGTATTTGGAGTCCCAAAAGCGTAGAATAAATTTCGCGCACGTATGTAACTGATCGCCTGAAGCTGACATGTGTTCGCTGGCGTGACCGCTCTCTTCTAAGTTCACTGGCACGTTTCAACCTTCCATATGCGACCAATATGCAAAAGGTAGCCATACTCCTCGCTCTTGCTTATTCACCTAAAAAACTTACGATTCCTGCCAGGATCTCTGAGTAAAAGTGTTCGTAATCGACCTCCCAAGTGAATACGTGCCTTGATCTTGGCAGCCATGCATGCATGCATGATCCGTGATATCTTCTCGCATGCCGCTTCTTGAGCGACTCGCGGAGTCGCCGCTGGTTTTTGATGCTTGAACACTTAGGCTATAAGGACACCTGATCAGGCATTAAATTGTTCTCTACATTTTATATTATTTGTGTTTGCGTGCAAAAACCACAATATGATCATGAGGCACGCTGTAATTTGGGACTTCATGATGATTTTGAGCAATTGATGTTCTTTCACGTAAGTCTGCGCATGCGTTTCTTTTTAACCGCTGCCGAGAATCAAACCCGCGCCCTCCAGCATAGCACCGCAACACGTAACCCACTAAGTTATGAAGGCGCGTAAATTTTTCTTGACGGTGGCGCGCAGACCCGCTGTTACTGAGCGATGCTGGAAAATGCGAAAAAATATCGTATATCTTTCTATTATCGGATGACATAATGTTCTAGTTGAGTGCAAAACTTATTGCGCAGTCTTTGTAAACTAGAATCATATTCTAATAGTTTACTAATAAGCTGGTCCACCCGCGCAACGGCTATCGAGCTACACTATTCATACTGGAACGTGTCTAATGTCTGCTCATTTTGTTTGTTTTGTGTTTTCGTTCTAGTATCTCAAAGATCCACCTAACAATGACCCGCTCAGGGATGCTGTAAGTTCTAAAATTGGTGTTTCGTTAAAATAGAAATAGATGCCTTGCAATTGAGGCGTACTCCTTACATCAGTCATTATCTGTAGTGTCGGTGTGTTCACCATCTGAATAATGTACGCAACGGTACACTGCAAAAAGGAACATCGGCATAGACGTGCGCAGGGTTCCCCTTCAGGGGGGGGACGAAGTTCTTCGCATCGCCCCTCCCTCCCAATTATGTCAATGTATGACACTGACATTTCCCCCCCCCCCTTCTTAGGTGAATAGGGGCGGGGGGGCGCCCCGATGCCCCCCACCCCCACCCCGTGCGCACGCCTATGAACTTCGGAGCGCCTGGCAGCTGCTCGGAGACCCCGCCGGCCGGCAGCTGCAATGAGTTTCGCGCAGGCGCAGTAAGCACTGTGCGCGGTGCTCTTTCGTCGTCCGCTACCGTCTAGTGCCGCGCGTAGAATTGTCGCCAAGCGAACCGCCCACTCGAGGAAAGAGCGCCGCACATGCAGCGAGAGTTTTAACTTGCTCTCACGAGTCATTGCACAGACACATTCTCTGAGAATCATGCGAATTGGGCTGAGGTGGTAGCGGAGGCCTACCACGACTGGTAGACTGACGTTATTCCGCACGAAGTGGTGACGGACGCGTGCGGGGACAGGATCACAGACCTAGCTCTCCTACCTCCGGCCCCTCCACTTTCTTAAAAAGGCAAATAAAGTTTATTCACTCACTCACGCATTGACGAGCTAAAAGCTTAACAGACAAGCAGTGGCATACGTGTTGACGTATGCACGATGTGTCACTCCGGTGGACATTTTGTTTTTCGATAGGCAAGGCTTATTCACGTACTCATAATGCACCATTGTGCTACGTAGCGAACTGTTTGAATACAGTGACATAATTATGTCACTAGTATTTCTCCGTGCGGGAGAAATACGGAAGCAGAAACAACGTATATACAGAGAAGAGATTACTATCTAGATCACTTTTATAGATTGGTTCAAAAGAACAAATACGTTTCTGCTAAACACCTCATTGAGCAGTTCAGAGCAATTACATTCCCCAACAACAAATACATATAGCGATAGTAACTTATCCTTTTTGCACGATATGTATAGAAAACAGCTACACTGTCTGTTGTGTGTGTTGTTATTTGTTTATCACAAAATGAAAATTTGCCGACTCAACAATTGTGGCAGTTACATAAGTGTTCATGTTTTGCCTCATTTAAAAGTGAGGTCATTTTCACTGCCTCACCGGAAGTTCTTTTTTAAACTAAGCATTCTACCTAAAGCGGCATTCTGAGTCTGTCTTTTATCCTGCTTATGAATAAAGCTGCACTATTTTAATAACGAAAAATTTAGGATAGCCCCGGGGCATATTTCGTTGTGTATATTGAAGCATTGCATACTCCGCCTTAGACATATTTGCATTTACATACTTGAAGGTTGGCATAACAAACAAATTAATACAACACTGGGGTTTTAGGTGCCAGAACCACGGCATGATTTTGAGGCACGCCGCAGCGAGGTACTCCGGATTAACTCTAACCACCTTATAGTTGAGTTGGTTGTAAAGCTTTATAAGAGCACTGTTTAGAATATTTGTATAGCTGTATGATATGAGAACGTCTTATTGTATAGGTGTATAATATAAGAACGCATTCTTATATTGCTGGTTTTTTTTTTTTTTCAGATTAATTTCTTATGGTACACCGTAAACTTCACTGGCCTCTTAAGCTGCCGTTAAGGTGAGCGCATATGGTTGAGCTTTGAGGTATAGCTTGCTTTCTTCTCATAACAGTTACCTTTAAAATGCGTAGTTCATTACGGTTTGTCAAACATTCGCAGGATTATAATTTCGCACCCATGAAATAACATTAAAAAAGTTGTATCTTCTATTCTAGAGACGCTTTGTGTGGCAAACAGCGCCAGAGTACAGCGTTCGCAAACGTTTTCGCTTGAAAAGCTTACGTTTATTTACCAATCACCATCGTTGCAATACCTCCACTGCGAAGTGCTAGAGCGTACAAATTTAATTTCTTTGTATGTTGCGATCCTGAACGTTAATTCAAGTTTATTGTTTCTGATCGTGCGTATACAGCGAGCGTAAAAAAATTTGGAGACCACGAGGCACAAGAAAAAAGCTGAATATTTCCGCTGCTTTGGCAGGCAACCTTGATTTTAGATTTCTGGCCTGTTATTCAAACGCGCTAGCAACATATGCGGTACAGTTCGAGCGAAATACAGTCACAAATTGCTGGGAAAATTAAAGCTTTCATAGACATAGCGGTTCCCTAAACCTTTGAACTCGGACTTGTACGTGTATCCAGTGAGTGCAGGATGATAGTATGGATAGTGGCAAAGAAATCAAGCTTAACATGAACACGTTATAAACACGTTTAGTAGAGGCATGCTGTATAGAGAATGTCCGTTGTGCAAGCGGATATACACATTGGAATTTACATAGCATACTATTATAGATCTCCTATTATACCCGCGCATGCATAAGAGTACTAGATGAGCAAGCGGTATTCGTGTAGGAACAAGAATAGACAAGAAAGATACGGTACGTGATAGAGGAAAGCTAAACGGCAGTAATGCAACTTTTCGTAGTGTTCGACATCTTGCCTTCCCTTCCCGATTATCTTATTCATAAAAAAGAAAGTTGCACTGAAAAGAGTGTAGCATTCGAAGAGCCACCCTTGTCATTCCTTTGTTTCCATGACCGGCTTCTAATTCTCAGTATCAAACTTTTGTTACGATAAACGCAGGGCGTGGCACTGTTCCTAATTTACGACTTCTACGAAGGCGTCAAGCAGCAGGGCACACTCCTTACTAGCGGCCTCGTCGACGTCCTCCCGGAGCGTGAAGTCGGATCCAGCCCAAAGGAGGTACTGTAGGCGCTTGAGTTCGCAGTCGCGATGCGAAGACTTTAAGAGGTGCCCTATCGCGACAGAAAGAAATGCAAACGGTGCGGCGTTGACGCGCTGCGCTGTTCGCATTTCTTTGGAAGCGGTGGTAGCCTGGATGGTAGTAGGAAGGCACTAGAGCTATCCACGATGCATCCGAGGGCTACTCAAGCGTCTATTTATTGCCACCTAGACGAGAGGGCGACGAAAACAAATGCGAACATAGGAGCACTAACGCGCCGCGCTGTTCGCGTTCCTTTCCATCACCCCTGTACATAAGTAGTACGTCATACAAGTTCGTGCAATGCGCCCAAAAAACATTTCCCGAACTTTCACATACGTTGATGTTGTAACCTTCAAATTACTCTAAAGATACATTTTCTTACACTCTTGTATGCATCCCAGGAATTTCTCTTTCAGCTAAAGAGCCTCATCAGCAATACTGTTCCATTCTCTATTTGCTGTTGATCACCCGAGCGGGTCGGGCCGCCCTTGAGAAACGGCTTTTCGTACGGAGAGACAACAAAATTAATTATTGAAGCGCGCTCCATACGGCCAGTGGGAGAAAGTCTTCTATAGTTTGCTATGACGAAACTGCCTGTCGAAAACTCACCTACTAGAGACACGGTGTGTGCAAGTCCAGCACGTCTGTTTCAAATGTGTTCATACCGACGGCGTAAGAGCTTTCTTCGACTCTCTAAGAAGCTATGTGTTGTGTTTAGGACAAACGTTCGACGACTGAGAGTGCGGCGTACTCTACTATGGGAGAGCATTAGGCTGTCCGCCGCAGGTATTACCCCGAGGCACACTTCAACGTTCACGTACTCTAAGAAAAAAAGAGTATGAGTTGCTCTTTTCGGTGAGTCCTGACTGTCCAAGTAATGACTCTTTCTAAACAGACACATCAACTTTCTTTTGGGTGTCACGACTCTCCGACGAGAGTATAATGATTTCAAAAGAGTGCACACGTGTGTCTTTAAAGACAGTCATATACGTGCCATGTCAGGAATCACAAAAAAGAGCCAAATGACCATTTTATTTATCTTAGAGTGTACACAAACGTGACGCACAATTTTATGGCGCTCATGGTTTACGATGATCGTTTCGTAATTTTTTTTTTGCGGGACTGCACGTGCACAGGTTAGGGTGGCCATTCCACGTTACTATCAGTTTAAAGTTTAGGAATTCAAGGTATACATGCCGTTGCTGACAATTACTGCAACATTTATTCGTGCGACGGACTTCAGTGCAGTCGCTAAATGACGCCAACGCTCTCTCGTAGGTGGAGCCGCTTGATGAGGACGGTGACGTGGTTGGCGAAGAGGGACTCCATGAAAGTCCTGAAAGCCACTCCCACCCGTCAGGCGACACCAACGACCCACGTACCATTAATAAGCCACCGAACCCGGAATAGACCGAACCGCCATTCCGTCCGCATTTTGCAGCCCCATGGACGTATACTTGTGATGCAAGACGCCACTTGCACGCCTGGATGACGCCGTTCGATTAAATGTTTGAAGTACTTGTGATCCGTATAGTCAATAATAAAATACAAAACGATTTCCCATTTCATTATATCCTGAAATTTGTATAATGGCTGCAAGAGAAGCGCGCTATAAAGAAGTGAAGCTTTCTTCGGCGCTTCTTCCGACTTTCCGGGCGCTGCTGTGATCTATAGCAGCGCGCGCCGCTGGGTTCCTTGCACCACCACCACATGATAACCGCCACTGCGCGTTTGCATCAGCGGCGGCACCTGCCGTACGGAGAAAAGAAAGGTGGCCATCTCATCCGCAGCTGCCTCCCTGCTTTCAATCCGCTTTCTCCTCCCGCCCAACAAACCTGCGGCGTGCTCCCTAGTGGGCTCCAGACATGCATCTTGCTCCTCAAACCACCACTAGGCGGCGCCGATCGTGCGTTAGACAACCACGCAAAGCACAATAACACGTTTTAATATATGCGACAAGGATGTTCGTTTCAAGCCAGTTATGCCCCGACGCCCGCGCATTAAAGTGAAATGGTACAAACGGAACTCGATTCAGGAGTTAAGAATACTAGCATTAATGACGATGTAAAAACGATGCCCGGATTGGCGCACTGTTGTTTCTGATTCGTCTTATTTAAAGTGACACAGGCGCTGTAATGCATGAAAGTGGAGGCGCGATCGCGCTGAATTTCTGCAGTTGCAATATATATGCGTAAAGGAATTTTTAAGTATTGTGCATTTTGCATACCGTTCGCTACTTTTCGCGCAAAGATCCCTATAAGCTTCGTTTTACATCGATTCTCACCTATGCGCCCCCCCCCCCCTTTTTTTTGTAATCCCCAATCATTCCTTTGTGCCTTTCCATCTTCGTAGAATGTTTGCATTGTTAGTGTTCCTAAATGACGAAGTTGCCTTTACGTACAGTACGGTGTAGTAAAATAGATAATTTGAGGTGTGAAAAGAACGTTAAGAAGAAATGTAAACTTTTTCAGCAAAGCTTGGTGAACATAGCGTAAAAAGTATCCCAGAAGCTCGTGGTATGACCCACTGTTGCCTGCTCTGGGAAAATCACTCCCAGTTGTTTGGAGTTCACCTTCGCGAGGTATAATTCCCGTTCCTATATGCAAATAGAATATATGGAATCAAAAACACTTTGGTTTTTGTGATGTTTGCGTATTAGAAGTCTGCTGGACCACTTTTATGCCCATGCTTCAAACTGCAGCATTACGTTCCATAAGCGTTCCATGGAAGAAAAAAAACTCAGGCATATCCACGAAGTGAATGATGGTGAGTGGGCGAAGCACCGGGGATCATTGGGGTAACCGTGAATCCCCCGCACATTGCCCACTCGAGCATGCAAATGCGTGACAAACACGTGCGCACAGTATATACAATGTTGTTTTATTGACGTCATAAGACGTATATGGTGTTGAGGTGGTCGATCCCGATAAGCCACGGGCAGGATGCGGTGCGCTGTCTTTTATTTGTTTCGCGCGCCTGCGCATTATTGACTCGACGATCAACTGCGGCGCTCGGCCGGACATCACAGAACTCTGCTCGATATCTCATAGATTCACTAAGCCGAGAGCATCCACGTTACCCCTGTCCATTTACTGCGTAGTCGCGCCATCTAAGCGCGAGAAACCTTCACCTCTGGGTCCGCTCGTTGTCTGCGTCACCGTGCTGCAGCAGCTTTGCGAGCACTCGACTCCAATTGCAGTTGAGCCGCCACTCTCGCCTTTTCATTCATGTCAGAAGCGACCGTTTTCATCCATGGCTAATGAGAGAAAGAAAGCGCGTACCAGAAACGCGCGCTTATGTAGCCCTTGGACACCGCAGCGTCCCTAGCGGTCTCCATACAAACCAGAGCACGCGCCAGGTGCGAGCGCTGCTACCGCAGCGCCCACAGCGGACTCCGTGTAAACCAGAGCTACGCTAGACGCGAAAGTACAAGGCTCAGCCCTAAGGTGCTTCGCCCCTAATGTGCTTGCACCGTCAATAAGACCAATAAACATTGCGTTGTTGCTAACCTTTACAGCGTTTTCTTCGTGCGAATATGTTACATATAACGTGAGTCCTAAAATACACATGTTCGGAGTGCACGCGACAATTATTCTGAGAGAGGAACGTTAATTTTGTTCGTAAATCCAACCTGTATGCGAAAGATATGCACGGCAGGGGCGTAGCCAGGGGGGGTGGGGGGTTCAACCCCCCCCCCCCTCCCCGGAAATTTTCAGTTTTGCTTGCGTATATATACACGCACACATACAAACGAACGCACGAACATACATAAAGTATGGTTGAAACCCCCCCCCCCCCGAAAAAAAATTTCTGGCTACGCCCCTGATGCACGGTCAAATGGTCCATGACAAGACTAGTCAAAGTATCCTTGACATCAAAAGTATCCTTGAAAAGACTCGTGATGTCTATCTAGACAATTGGGAGTAATGATTACTACGAGATTACGCGGTCATGTTCCACCGCTAAACTTACACTTACACAGGAAGGGTGAGGCAGTACCGCCCCTGCACAGATTCTGACAGGAAGTGGAAAACGTTCAGCATTGTCCTCTGAGGCGGATACAGGAGCTATTCAAATGGGGGTCAGCTATTGAGAAATTTTATACCGAAAGCTAAATATGGGGTGTAAGCACCCAAAAGGGTGTACATTCTAACATCTGGACATTCAGGACATCGCAACCTCCCTTCGCCTCTGGATGTCTATTGATACATTGCTGGCATGTATTAATAAGCAAACGCCTTCTAAAAACACCACTCGGTAATCATGCGTCGTACAGAAGTTCAAAGCTGTAGTTGTGAACATTAAACACAAATCTCGCAGTAAGGGAGCGAAGAAAAGCACAACAGAACTGTTTTTGGTTCCTCGATATAATGGATAGCGGCCATGAGAAGGTGTTCGCTGCATTAGGTACTGATGTGATCAGGGTTCTGCCCAGAGGACCGGAGCCAGCCAGAGTCCCGGGGAGATGTCGAGGAGAGGAGCCCGGAGCTGTTAACAGTAACGTTTATTTACAGGTAGCGTGTTGCTACATGATGGGGTTAGCATCATGGAAGCTCTCGGAGCTCGTGAGAGCTTGAGAGAACTTGTGAGAGCTCGTCGGGAGCGCATCGGCGCTCGCATTTTATGTCCTGGCCTTCCCAGGGTTCCCTGTAGGAAAAAACAATGGAGGCCAGGACAGTCCAATGAAAATTTCCATCTTCACCTCCGCCCCCAAAAGGGGAAGGTGAAACGCCGCCTCCTTCCCAACCCACGAAAGGAGAAAGAGGCACGTCCAGTTCGTCCCATGGCGAGGGAAAAACACTGCCCACCGCGCACACACGGCACAGCACGAAGACGTTGAGTCTTACGTGGAAGTCAATTTCGTAGTCTGTTGCAATGATGGGTATGCAGCGCCAGGCAGGCCACGTGGTGGAAACAGCGGCAACAAGGCGCCACGGAGAACGTGGGAAATGTATCCGCAGATGGTTCCCAGACGCTGGGTCCTTTGTCCGGGGCACCTTGACGACAAAGCAAGCCGCCTCGACGGCCAACAACTCTTCCCAATCTGTCAGTCGGTCAGGCGTGCCCAAAGGGTTTTACGAGGGGCGCAGACAACCTGAGAATATTAGACGAACGACCTTCGTGTTGTCGCCGCTCTTGGGGCATCTCTGGAACCGCTGACCCGGAAGAAACCAGGGTAGTCTTAGCCGCAACGTCTCATGCGTCAAAGCGGCGCCAAGCCAGGCAGGCCGATCATAACAGCCCGTCCACCGTCACAGGAGGTCTCGAAGGGGTTGCAGCACCAAGGCACTCCGCAGAGACCGTAGATCTGCTCCCTTGTAGACGTTGACGCAGGCTGCACCAATCTCTGGACCTGAGCCATGGCCAGCAAACGCCAGAAACGAACCACGCAAGACCCGAGGCACAACAAACATAGGGCACTCAACTGACCTCGAGAAATGCCAGGTTACAGTTTTGGTAAAACTCCCTAGAAATTTACAATTGGTGCGCTCACTCGTGAAAATCAAGAATCAGATAACGAAGCCATAACAAACTCAGACCTACTACGTGCGAAGCAAATCAACAGCCTAACGTTTGGTATCATTTCCCAGAGATTCACAGCGTTCAAGGCACGCAGGTGCTATACGGGCGGAACAAAACGAAAGGAGGTAGTTAATGAATTACGCCTCTCACAGTATAAGTAAAACTCAAAATCAAACTTGCGCGTATGAAAATAAAACAAACAGAGAAACAAAAAACCTACACTACACTGATGCGCATACTAACAAGTGTGCTGCAATTTACACAAGGTTTATACAGAGGCTTTTACCCTCAGCCTACTTCTCTGTTAAAAATCAACTTGCGCAAAACCCTCTACTCGGGTGTTAGGTTTCGCTAAATGTAAGCAAACACTCAGTTCAACAAGTATCTTAATGTCTGCAGTTATCATGAGGAAGAAAATAAAAGTTACAAAAATCGACATATTCCTTGCTCATCTGCAGACACGCGAACATTAAAAGCAAAACAATTCAAAACTGGATACAAGAGAAATTCTTGGTAGCCTTACACTGTCCGAACATTATGCGGATAAAATAAAATCAACAAAAGCAAAAACCTACACTACACTGCAAAAACATAAGGTTTAAACAGAGGCTTTTTTACCTTCAGCCTACTTCTCTGTTAAAATCAGCGCAAAACCCTCTACTCGGGTGCTAGCTTTTGCAAAATGTAAGCAAACAAGCAGTTTAGCAAATATCTCAATGTCTGCAGTTAAGATGAGGAGGAAAATAAAACTTTCAAAAATCGACACAGTCCTTGCTCATCGGCAGACATGCAAACGTTAGACAGCTAAACAAAACAATAATAAAACTGGCTACAAGACAAATTCTTAGTATCCTTCGTGACACTGCGTAATTTAATGCGGCACCCTTTCAGACGTGCTCTGGGGGGACGCGCATACCACAGTTGCCGATGGGCCAGATCGCGACGGAGGGACAAAAAGCCAACCTGTCCGAAGCACACAGTGGCGGTGACCTTTGTTCCGCGGACCCCGAACTCCGACAAAGACGCACCCGGACGCCTAAGCTCCCTCATTGTGAGCCTTCCAGAGCAGCGGTCACCCTCTCGCAAACCTGGGGGAGGACCTTTGTCGTTACAGTCGCGTACGCACCACCTCGCTTTGCTCCACCGTTTAGCCTTCACCAAAGATGAAGAAACCAGGCGACCACTTCGGCGTCTCTTTTTCCTGGCCCTCGCGACACGCTTCATGCATAATCTCGATTTGTGCGAGACCCGCAACTTTTGGCTTTTAGAGAACTTATTAGGGGTTTCCAGCCTCCGCTCAAGGCAACTTGGACCTTTCCCCTTTTTCCGAAGTTTTCGCTGGCGCCTTTTTCTTTCAGGGCGGCACGGAACGCTCCCCGACTCGGCAATAATACTCGGAAGTACATTGCTCAAAACTCCAGGCGGCTCAACTGGCTTATCCTCGGCGTTATTTCTAGCTGTCTGCTCTTCAGAAACAACGCTACAATCGACACTTGCTAAGCCAGCCGGCTCGCCATCAGATGTCTCTCCTTGATGAGAGTCATCACCTCGCGCTAATCTAAGCGCTTCTTCCTCTCGTGGTAAGCTAAGCGCCTCATCATCTGAACTTTTACAGTCTGCGCTTTCTGCTTCCGGAACCTCATGAGCAGACTCACAGGCTATCGGATCCGTCATAGCTGCCGCCGATTCGTCACCAAAACAAAGGCCTTTCGACAGCATATCCACATCATTCTGAGAGGGATAATGCTCGGGCAGATTTTGGGACACCAAAGTTTTCGTGGCGAGCAGTCTGAACGGTCCCCCACTCTCAACGCGGGCTAATGGCAAACACACACTTACATTTTCAACTACTTGCCATGCACACGGGCGTTCCCCTGTGGTCACCTCATTTGTCAAAGAGTACGGATGTACCCTATCAAACGTTGCGGAAGAGTCCCGCAGTACGTTTTCCTCAACTAATTCCTGAATGGGGGGTTTCAATGGTTCCAGATCATTGTCGCTGCTGTCCCGAAAACAGAGAGCATTCCTAGGCTTGCGGCAGCCGATTGCGATGTGACCTAGCTCTTTGCAACGGTGGCATACAACCGGCTTCCTAGCCTTAAACGCCTTTTCTTTCTTTCGATCTTCTGAGTGGCTCACTGTAGACGTGGACTTAGCAGGGCTGCCTTTCTTTTTCTTATCTGAGGGTGCTATCCCGTTATTCGGGTTACTTGATGCCTGATGAAGTGCTAAAGCCAATCGCCTTTTCTCATTTATCCTGTCTTCTTCAGCCCATCTTTTGTTCTTCTCAACTTCCTCCCAGCACTCCTCAATTTCATCATCCTCCGCCCCGCATTCCTGAATAGCCTTAATCAGCTGTGACTCTCTCTCTTCTCTCCCAACCTTAATTCCCAGCTCTTCACACAGTAGTAAGAGGTCTGGTCTCTCTAGCTTCTTTACCAACTCCATGGTCTTCACGAGTGAGGACTTTCTACCCGCCGTGACGTTAGGTAGCGAACAAGCGAAGCCTAGACGCACGGTAAAACACTGCCAGTTTTAGAACATGAAAACTAAAATGGTGAATAGCTGTGACGTATGGTAGCGGTACAACGAAGCCTGTACGCACAGAAGATTACACACAGATTTAGAAAACTTCAAAAGCTAAAACCTGGCAAAACTCAAAGAAAGTCAAGCACTCACCATATCGTTGAGGCCCGAGTCAAGCATGGGTCATCCCGTTGCTGCTAACCAGTTGATGAGTTCCAGTTGTCAGCAGCATCACACCGCTGCCATCCAGTTGATGTAGTCGGGGTTCTGCCCAGAGGACCGGAGCCAGCCAGAGTCCCGGGGAGATGTCGAGGAGAGGAGCCCGGAGCTGTTAACAGTAACGTTTATTTACAGGTAGCGTGTTGCTACATGATGGGGTTAGCATCATGGAAGCTCTCGGAGCTCGTGAGAGCTTGAGAGAACTTGTGAGAGCTCGTCGGGAGCGCATCGGCGCTCGCATTTTATGTCCTGGCCTTCCCAGGGTTCCCTGTAGGAAAAAACAATGGAGGCCAGGACAGTCCAATGAAAATTTCCATCTTCACCTCCGCCCCCAAAAGGGGAAGGTGAAACGCCGCCTCCTTCCCAACCCACGAAAGGAGAAAGAGGCACGTCCAGTTCGTCCCATGGCGAGGGAAAAACACTGCCCACCGCGCACACACGGCACAGCACGAAGACGTTGAGTCTTACGTGGAAGTCAATTTCGTAGTCTGTTGCAATGATGGGTATGCAGCGCCAGGCAGGCCACGTGGTGGAAACAGCGGCAACAAGGCGCCACGGAGAACGTGGGAAATGTATCCGCAGATGGTTCCCAGACGCTGGGTCCTTTGTCCGGGGCACCTTGACGACAAAGCAAG
The DNA here is from genome assembly GCF_013339695.2 of Rhipicephalus sanguineus. Classification (NCBI taxonomy): domain Eukaryota; kingdom Metazoa; phylum Arthropoda; class Arachnida; order Ixodida; family Ixodidae; genus Rhipicephalus; species Rhipicephalus sanguineus. The sequence goes on from NC_051179.1 coordinate 63,371,957, forward strand.
CCGCCTCGACGGCCAACAACTCTTCCCAATCTGTCAGTCGGTCAGGCGTGCCCAAAGGGTTTTACGAGGGGCGCAGACAACCTGAGAATATTAGACGAACGACCTTCGTGTTGTCGCCGCTCTTGGGGCATCTCTGGAACCGCTGACCCGGAAGAAACCAGGGTAGTCTTAGCCGCAACGTCTCATGCGTCAAAGCGGCGCCAAGCCAGGCAGGCCGATCATAACAGTACGCTTACTGAAGTTACAAAGCGTATACAGTCCTCATTCGCATTTTCTAAATATGGACGGTAAACGCCCTCGCATGACACAACAGCTGGTGCGACCTTTACTAGTCCCCGAAGACACGGCGAAGCGACCGCGCCCAAGGCACAGATCACAAGCGAGACAATTAAGTCCCCACAACGGATGACGAAGAAGAATGCCACATGATTGTGAACATGTACAGATGTGCCTAATAAAGGCCCGCAATATTTCATTCTTAGTGCGAGGCGCCTCCTATGTGGCAAGTTCTTCAAGCGCTAAATTCCAGATAGTTTTGAAAATGTTTAAGTGTCTGTCTCTCCGGCCTGACTGCAACTGCACAAAACTCGTAATTTCTCTAATGTTTTTACAGCGAAAGCTGTTTTGACAACAGCACAACATTGCCGTATAGTTGTCGGCCGCTGTCGCCGGTGTCCGTAACGGCTATCACGCGAAATAAAAGAAATGAAATAAATAAAAAATCCAGGATTGGATGAGATTTGAACCCGGGCCCTCTGCGTGGCATTTAAGTATTCTACCACAAAGACACGCTGGTGCTTGAAACTCCTTTGCAAAAAGACACTATACAAGCGTCATGTCGGGCAAGGAATCACGTTAACATATGTAATATAGCGTGGCAGAAGAGTAAAATAACAACTAGGCGTCACATACTGCTAACTGCGCAACGAGTGGGTGGTTTAAAGCTTCCCACCCACTACAAAGTGCTCGGGCAGAATTCTTCATCGTCATCAGCCACATGCAGCATCAACAAAGTGTACATACAGTCGAAACCCGCGATAACGAAATCCCGAGGGAACGAAATTCTCACCGCAACGAAATATTTTCGGAGCACCGGCGAACGCCCATAGGAGTCAATGCGTTTCGTAACTCCAGACCACGAAAGATATTCATACTGCAGTCCCTCATTAACGAAATTTTTGAAGCACCAGTGCGCAAATATTCTACTCTCGCAACATTAACTACATTCGAAAACTGCTGAAATGAATTCATGCTACACTTAAATTGTGCAAAACTATCGCTACAGCGCACCTGAGAAGCAGCCGCTATCATTGTTTACAAAAAAAAAAAAAAAAAAAGATGGCGACCGTGATGATGATGATGATGACTTGCCGAAACACCCGCTCGTTATCGCGGACTACGTAGCCAAATCCACATTCCTCATGAAGTTTCGTTGGTTCGCTTGACTCTGTGCTTAGCTTTGTGGGCTTTGCGCGCACATGGTCGCGTGTGTGGAGCCATTTGTGGAGCGTTTTCTTGGTCGCTTGGTGCAACGTGAACTGTGTGTTGCGATTGCTTCGTCCGATTTCGCTGCCTGCGAAAATGCCGCCTCCAACGAAAAAGCGGAAGTTCATCACGCTGGAAGAGAAGGCTGCAATTACACCGAAGAATTACACCGAGAAGGCTGCAATTACACCGAATTACTGGTGACAGCGCAGTGCCTCCGTCACTGACCAGTGCATGGGGCGAACTTTGTGCCGTGGCAAACGAGATTCCCGATTGAAAGGCATGGAATTGTTGCGTGGTAAGGCCCGGCAAAGCAAACTTACTGACTTTTGGAAATGAAATGTGTTTTTTTGTAAATTACATGTCTTTTCTGCCGCATTCTCGCGCCAACGAAATTCCCGCAAGAGCGAAATTTTGTGCTTTCCCCGCCGATTTCGTTATTGCGGGTTTCAACTGTAATTGTTAAGGTTGTGTAGTTTAAGATTGCACCCGGCATATTTGTCGATTGCTTCTCTAAAGTTGTATAAGGTTGCACAAGTTACTGTCTACCACTTGGCGTCTTCATTAATCACTGTATAAGGATGTTAAAGCCCACATGTCCTTTTCATTCTAGGGAGGGGGGGGGGGGGGTGATGTGGTGTGTGAGTTCCAGTTTCGGTTTCATGTAAAGTATTTTCGCCCTTAGGGGGCGCCACCTTGTATATATATGCGCGGCACTGTATGAAATAAATCAGTTCCTGCTTGGCTACCGGCTGCTGCTGTACTTCCTCTCGGCCGGCGCTTCGGGCGCCGTGCCCTTTGTTCTCCGGGCGTCGAGTTCGACGCCCGATACCACAATAATGTCTCACAGATGTGTAGAGGGTACCTCGCTTATCCGCAGAAAGGCGAAGAGTGGCATAGTGGGTGCTCCCCTACTACAAAAAAAAAAGAAATATGGCGTAGTGGATACCTTGCATATGTGCTTGAATTAGCTGCCCAAGAAAGTTTGGAACGGGCTCTAGAAAAGTCACTCTTCGAGCTTGCGCTGCGACTGTGGTGCGCGTTCAGCTCACGCCTGTTTTTTTTAATTATTATTATACCATATATGTCAAAGCGTCATTTTTTTTTCAATGCATTAACTGAACGTGCAGATACCCAGTTCTTCACTATTAGTGCACTGTGGGTGCGTGGCACGTGAAGAAGGAAGATCGACATCGTCATCATCACAAACGAAGGCAAGAAGACAAGAGGCAAGATGGTCAGCGCTTCCTTCGTGACGACGGTGTCCGTCATTTGCGGGGTAAGATCATCGCGGCTCCTTCACCGACGAGCCGCCGCTTCACTGCAACCGTAAATTTAAATTTTAGAACGCGCAAGGCACATCTGCGAAATTTCGATATTCGGGCGGCTTTACGGCAGGTATGAAAGATCACGCCCGAATCGCCCTCAAAGGGCCGTACCGACAAGGAAATAATAACTTTTGGTGCTTTACGTTCCAAAACCACTTTACGATTACGAGGCAGGCAGTAGTGGAGGGCTCCAGAAATTTCGACGATCTGGCGTTCTTTAACGTGCACTGACATCGCATGGTACACGGGCCTCTACCATTTCGCCTCCAACGAAATGCGAACGCCGAGGCTGGGATCCAAACCACGACCTTCGAGTCAGCAGCCGAGCACCGTAGCCCCTCTATACCACCGCAGCCGACTGGCCAAAGAAAAATTGTTTCGCGTAAACTTCTCAGCGAGGACAAAGTGTTCAGCCTGAGATCCATAAGTGCATTTAGTACCCTCAACAAAAGAACGGTATTGACAAGTGATAGCCCTTCAATGAAGGGAATAGCTACCCGCGCTAGAGCGTTCGGGGTTCGGGTATACTGTGCACATAGTCCTTGTCGAAGGTCTGTCTCTGCATACTTTATCTCACGTTTATTATTTTACAGGTACTCAATTGCGCCTATATCGGTCAATCACTAATGACTGTACTACAAGGAAAGGAACATGCGCGTAAGTATCTACGCCTGTGCGCTAAATCTCTTCGTGCGTAAGCTGACTTGTCTCCGAAGTGCTTACAGAAACAGAAAGCAGTGTCACATTGCCTGATGACGGATTCTTATATCTGCTCTCTTTCGCAATTATTTTCAGTTGGCCTTTTTGGCGTGATTATGACGGCTCTTAAAAGATTACTCATAAGATCGCAACTAAACTTGGTTCCGCGGTACTTCAAGGGTGATAAAAAATTGCTGTAGAATCTGCGGGGGCGTTGCCTCATTATGCGGAAGCATTGTTGCGCTTGGTCATCTCCATCGAGTTTGACATGCTTGGAAACTTTCGGGTTCGAGTTCTCGTATAGATTAGAATTTCGATGGTCCGTTAACAAACATACGGAAGGTTCGAAGTCCGAGTTGCCGTATACATCTGTTGTGAGGTGATCGGTACCGCACATGCTCAAAACGTCGAGGGTTGAAACCACGGCATGTATCTACAGGGCAGAAACCTGGTGCTCACGAAAGGGGTTCAGGTAAAATTGAGGATCGCGCAGCGAGCCATGGAAAGAAAGGTGATGGGTGTAACCTTTAAAGGAGCCTCCAACACTCCTCCAAGTTGTGATCAAATGGCCTCACTACAGTAGCTATAGGGCTAACGAATCGACTGCCGCAAAAATCATCAGAATCCATCAAGTACGAGCGACGTTACAGGCATTTGACGCACGCTTTAAGGGCTTCCTTTCTCCTTTCGTCCTAGCGAGGGTGCTGAAAGCTACACAGGGAGGGAGGAGGGATGCCAAGGGGGCAAGAGTCCGTAAGTCAACGCGTGTCATGACTTTGAGCCCTTTCTTGTTTTCGCTGGCTCACATTCCCGCCCGCAACGTGCCGCGGCGCAGGAACGTCGCGGCACACCGTGGCGGCCGTGGTAAATGTGAAGCTCGCGATGTTCAAATCATCCAACGGCCGCGTCTTTTGCGTATGTGACGCAGTGATTTTGGGTATATGGCATCATTTGTAGAGAGAAGAGCGAGTGATTTCTAGCTGACTGAAATTTAATTGTAAATTCCCTGCCGCATGCTGTGTCATTATGTTTGGCTCACGTATTCGCTGGAGCCTCGACTACCAATCGGCAGCATTTTCTGACCATGTTCAAAAAAGTGTTGCAGGGCCCCTTTTTAAGAGACAAGAGAACAGGGTGGGTCAGGAAAAAGAAAACGTGTGTTGAATACATCTCAATTGAAATCAAGAAGAATAAATTGTTGTGCAGAAGTCATGTAGCGAGAAGGCGGGATAACCACTGGTCATTAATAGTAACAAACTGGATTCCATGAGAAGGCAAGCGCGTGACGAGGAGGCAGAAAGCTATGTTTGCAGGTGACATTACGAAGTATGAGGGTAACGTGGCTGTCAGGAAGCACAGGGCCAGGTTAATTGGAGAAACATGGAAGAGGCCCTGCAGTAAGCGTAGTCGCGTTGATGACGATGATGACATAGTATAAGTCGCGGGTTCGAGACCCTATCCACCACACGCGACTACATGCTTCCCGTGTATTTCCTACAGAGCCACATGAATTCCGATCGGAAACGCGTTACGTCACAAGGAAACAGTCGGACACATTTTCTGGAGATATGGCCTATAGGCAAAGATATAACTGACTAGTTTTGACATGACGTCACGGAAGCACCTAATGATCATGTTAGTACTATGACGCACTAGTTAGCTTGATTTGTGTGTACGGTCACGCCTGCGTTGCCTTCTTTATTGCCTGTGAATTTTCCCCCGGTGTATCACTGCTAGGGGTTTGCCCTTCGGCGCTCACCGTGCTATCTTTCTTGCTCCGCTTATCGACGTGCTACGGTACCCCAAGATGGGGAGTAGCGGTGACGTAAATTGAGGCTATCTATCATTTACAAATACATGCGATGGCAACATGTATATGCCCAGGAGATCTGTCCTTCTGATACTGTGTAACATACCGCGTTTCAAATAGGAATTGATATGGATCTGTAGGACATACATGGGAAGCCTATAGCCGTATGTAATAGAGTACGACTCGAACCCACGACTTACACACAGTATATACCGAGGTTTCAGCCCTTGGCCTTTTGAGTATGACTGCATTTGTGTTTGAAAATGCGACTGCACACCTTTTCGTGGTTCCACTCCCATGCAGTTGACAATGCGGCAAGGGCATTTTTATAATAAAAAAATTGTTACGCACTCTAACATGCGATTCGTTTTTTTTCTTCACTTATTTTCTTTACACTTTAGCCAATGGATTCATCTTCCGCTTCGTCTACATTGTCGTCGCCGGAATGAGCCTCTGCGGGGACATCATGCTTTACACGGCTATCAGGAGTGGGAAAGTACGTTCCCTTTTAAGAACTGCTTGAAATACCTTGAAATGACGTCAAAGTGAACAACTATATCAGTTGTCAGGTTATAACAGTGGGAACGTCATCGCACATTGAGAGGTCAAGCATTCAGCGATAAAGGAGGAGACGAAAGAGACGAAGTTTCGTTTTCGAGTGTCGCGCAGAAACTTCAGCGCCTGTGTGTCAGCGATGTCACGGATCTGCATGACGACTTCACTTCCAAATTAAAGCTTTATGTTTGAGTTTAAATGCGTTCGTATACACAGTGAATTTTGCATGTGTACCTGCATTGATTGTGTATTTCTTTATATTAAGAGCACTAACGTCTGCGTTCAAGTCACGGATGTTCCGTCTGGCAAGCTGATTATGTTGTACTTTCTTTCTAGTGAACTGTTTAGTGGTGTATGGATACATGCTTTAAGTGCTTTTGTGGTTTAGAAGTATGCATGCTTGAAAATAACCTTGTGTACATTGCTTGTATCGACATGCCTCGTCCCCGCCCCCTCCATCTGCAATGTCCTTGGGCCTTTAGGATGAATGAATGAATAACCGCTGACTTCGAAGTTTTTTTTAAACGCTCAGCCCAGCTTTAAGGCCGAGAATATTTTTGCAATAAATCCTACTTCCACTATTTTTTTATTCTCTTGCGCAGAGCTCCCAGGAAGACAACGCCGACGGCGTACCGAGGGTAAGTTGCACTCCTGTTTCTCCTCCTGTACCATAGCGCGCACAGCTCGCCTTGATAGTGGGACTATATAGGAGGCCATGATGGTGGCCACCCTGCGTTCCTATTGCCATTTACTACAGGCAGGAGCGTTCGCAGGGCGGTTGTGACCGCAGTTTGGCCATCGAGCTCTCGTGCTGCAACTCTTTGTTGAGGGATTGCTCGGTGGCTCCTACCGCAGCGTACGCAGCAGTTGGGGCGCCTGCAGGTGGCTGTTGCATGGCCAAGATGGCCACACTGCAGGCATTGCAGTGGGCGCGGCCCGTCAGGGCGCTACCGAAAGCGCAGCTTGCGGAAGCTCGCATGCTCTGGTGGGACAGAGCCGGCAAAACGTAGCGTCACTGTGTTTCCGGTCGTGGCGGCAGACACCACCGGAACGCTCGACACAATGCACTGAAGCAGTTCGTCGTCTGCAAGATCGTCATCCTCACCGTGCAGATACCTCGCGCCCGAAATCTGCGCGGGACGCGGCAGTGCGTCGCAGCCCCTGGCGTCTCCGACAGCGAGGAGTTCGGTGCTGGTTGCACATGCTTGCGTGGATCGTCGCGTCATCATCGCGACCATGTTTCCGGGAGCTCGTAGTGTCAATCGTCCGGTGTGACCACAGGCAGCGGGCAAGCACTGGGGTCAAAAGACCATTCGCCTGGTGTGGACGACGACTCGGGGAGGTCGTCTGTTGTAAAAGTGCTGATGATGATGCCGTCTGGCTCGCACATGGGCAGGGCAGCACGGCGACATCAAGAGCGGCCAAGACGCCGACAATCGCTGCAGAGGAGGTGGTGCGCCTCGTCTGGGACAAGTCCACGATAGTGGCAGCGTTTACGTGGAGGGCCCTGCAGCGTCGGAACTCCTCATAGCTGGAGGGCAGCAAGGACGCAGCTGGCGTAATGTATATATAGACGAGCAGTGGTGGCCTTTGTGACGAGCGCGCGAATCGACGGGTGCGGACTCAGCCATGAGAGCGTTCTGGTGTCGCGGGAGAAAACACGCCGCACGACAAACAACCGATGGTCATTGGAAGCACAGTCGCAGTCACCTGAGTGAGGCTAATCAGGCGACGCGCACTGACAGTAGAAAAGTATATACATAAAGTAGAACGAAACGGGGAGCGTTGCAAGAGACGCCACAGCCTCTCTCGCAGACGCAAGCGCTGCGAAGAACACGTCCGTTCGCCTTGAACGCTCGTGAGGCTCCTGAAGGCCCGCTGGAGTTTTCCTTACTGCGAGCAGTGGGAAGTAATGGTAGCGCACAGAAATTTCTCGGTCCCATATCACGCAAATTTTAAAGCCTTTTTCGAGAGCATGCTTATCTACCAAAAAAAGCGAATATAAAGCTTCGTGCGATGGCTCTTTGTCTTAAGGACTCAGCAAAAAAAAGAGAAGGTTCTGCACTTGTCATGCCATAAAGATATATATATCAACGAAAGAAACCTGTCATCTATGCAAGGACGAGGATGTTGAGGTCTCTACACTATCGCTACGGTGTGATCGAAGTGTGCAGCCTCAGTGTGTGTGTGTGTGTGTGTGTGTTGTGTGTGTATGTATGTTTTCCTTGTGAGCATTGTCTCCATGTCAGTACTAATTTTTGGAAGGCCTTCCTTTGAGGATGAGGCCTGACTTACAAATACAAAGATAGTCTGCAGCAACTGACTGTCGGTGTTGAAACGTTTCGTAATACACCTTTCGGAATCCGCGTTCCACTAAACGGCGATTCGTGCTAAAAAAAAAAACATAGCGCACTAACGAACACGGTACAAGAAGCAGACAGGGAAAGCGCTTTTCTTTTTGTACCATCTTCGTTAGTGCGGAACTATGAACACGCGCAAACATCCTCACTTCTGATTCGACTACACTCCGTCACAGTTTTGAAAACACGCTCTATGGCTTACACGGACGAAATTCCTAGCGAACAGTCTCTGTAGTCGAAGCTTTCGCAAGCCAGTCAAATAGATTGCGCACTGCGTGAAGACCCATGCTTGGCATTCTTGTGACACGGCCACTCAATGAAAACGAGGTACTCCAGTACTACTTGAACGCGTTTGACGCGTTAGCCGTGGTGCCTGGCAAAACACCTAATTTATGACAATGATTGCGGCGTTCTTACGTGTGGGCGAAGCATTTCCTCGGAGCTGTGTCAACTCCAGCCAGAAGGGACAGAGTTTAGGAAATGAAGTCTAAGAGTTGGTATACATTTGCGAGTGCGGGCCCTTGGGGAGAGTAAATATCATACGTCTTGACAGCGCAAGCTCCAGGACTGGCTGGGTGTGGCTTATTGGCGGAGCGCTGCAGAAGGTGCAAGGGCAGTCTGCATCAACAGACCGAGATAAAGCGTACCTTTTCGCCGTGCTATCTGTAGGACAATGCGCAGTCACCATCGCGTCACGGCACTTCACGCGCCTTCATTTCGGCGCGTACACATGGACACCGCGAGCTCGGCGCCACGTCCACGTCAATAGACATGGCGCGTTATCCAAATTTGAAAACGTGCTTACGCATCTGAAATTATATCACCAACAAAGAGCCTCTGCTTTTTGATGCTGGCGGAAATATATGGTCCATCAAATTTCTAACTTCTTAAAAGGTGCTTAGCAATAAAAAAAATCTGCTGATACCAAGAGTTCTGGGAATCGGTTTCATGCGAAGCAGTCAGCGAGTACTTCTATGCTGTATTTTACGGCTTTGAGCCAAGAGTTACGAATTGGATCGATGTGTTTTTGTAAGTGTAGTTAGTAGCTGTGTGCACATCGTGGGCTTACCAGTCACATCGACAACACTGTCGTTTAAAGGGAAACTTATGGTGCGACGTAACGTCAGCCCCTACGTTAGAGTACATATGTCAGTATTATCGAAACTAAGTGTACCTTCTGGTGCAATCATGTGAATATCATACGTAGCTTTCGTTAATGTATTCCTCCTGGGTCGAGTAATGCTTCAATATACCTTTGTGAATCATACGAATACAAACGTAATGTTAGATTGCTATAAAAGCGGAGCCAACACTGAAACCACAAACGTTAATCTGATGTGACGCCTGTATCGTAGGAGTACATATGTAGTGTTTATTGCTTTTTTGTAAAATTAGATAGCCAGCACCACAGCCACATTTGACGTTGCATCGACCCTACACCTGCACAGGCTGTTTTTACAAAGCAGTTTATAGACTTGGCGTGGCTCTGAGGTAGAATACGTGATTGCCGCGCAGAATGCTTGGGTTCGCTTCCTTGTGGGATTCTAAATTTATTATTTCCATTAGTCGGGTCAACGCTGCCGGTGTAGGTTTTTCTTAACGCTCTCGCACTTAAATTACCGATGTGTGTTCTCGCCGTTCCTGGGTAGATATAAACTGTCAATCACCTGTGGCGCATACCCGTAGACCGCAGCCCGCGGTAAACGGGTATGTGCCACACGTATCTGGAGGAAATGGTTTGACGACGTACGCTACAAGATTTGATGTTACTCATGTCATGATCCGACAGTCATATTCGTCAATCCTCTTACCCTGCCATGCCAATTTGGTCTACACCAAGTTAAGGAGGGTGATCATGAGAGCACCCAGACGTAGGCGGTTAGATAGAGAGATGACAAAACAATGTTATGACCTATAATTTATGTTCGTCATACAGTCATGTTATGCATACCACTTTGGTATACATCCCATTAACGAACTGCCAGGAGAGCACTAGATAGATAGATAGATAGATATAGATAGATAGATAGATAGATAGATAGATAGATAGATAGATAGTAGATAGATAGATATATAGATAGATAGATAGATAGATAGATAGATAGATAGATAGAAGATAGATAGATAGATAGATAGATAGAGTAGATAGATAGATAGATAGATAATAGATAGATAGAAACGCTCGAAGGCCCAAAGGTTCGCTAAGAAATGCTTCGCGTTGAAAAAAACTCACAGGGTTCCTTATGCACACACCTGGGGCGACTGGAAGGCGAAACCCGTCTTCTTTTTCTTCTGAGTCGATGTATTGTTCCTTCTGCATTCTGCACCCAACCTGGTTCTGCACTGCCTCCGATATGTGCCCACGTTTGACCGAGCTATGATGTCGTGTGATGACGCCATCATAGGACGGCAGTTGCGATTACGTCACAGTGACGTCGTGATGATGTCGCATGGTGACGTCATCACGTGACGATTTTTTTTCATCACTCGTGTTGACGCCGCCGACGGGAGACGCCGACGCGGGACGCCTGGTCAGTTTTCTTGTTTGATGAGGCATCTAAGGTTTTCGCCTTAATAAGTTCAACGGTGATGCCATGCGAAGATGGCGGGCATCCCGCAGAGGCCAGAATCCGTCAAGCCAACTATTGCAAATTTGTATTTCTGTACAGTTTACTCAATAAATGTCTGTTGTTCCGCGTGTAAACATGCTGTTTCATTCTATTCATACTGAAATCGTTCGCATTCTTGCCTTACTCCGTGCAGAACATCCTCAATAAGATGCAAATGGCACTCTGCGTCAAGTTGTTCGTCATCGCCATGGACTTTGTCACGCCGCCTATGCACACTTACAATTGCGGTCAAGACGTAAGTGTTTGGGAACCTTCAGCTTCCGATTTTCCTTTTATTGGGACGGTAAAGCTTGGGCCGCAGTATCGGAATGGTACGCATTGGAAACACCCTGCCACGAAAATCACTGATAGAGTTGAGGAGATTGGTGGTGCACCTTGAAGCAGCACGCATTGGTGTCTCTTTTTTAGCCTTGACTTTGATGAAATCACAACCGTACAATAACCTTGCACTTACGATGTGCACATATTACGCTCTCTTGCTTTTTTCGGGTTATACTCGTCATGATTTACCTTCGCGTAGTAATGATGAAAAAAAAAGAAAACTAACAGGGTCCCTCACGCTATCGCCTAAGCCAACTCCAAGGCGAATGCCATTTTCTTCTTCTTTCGATGTATTGATCCACCCCCGCCCCCCTCCGAAAGCTTTCTGCATTTAACGTGATTCTGCACTACCTCCAGAATCAGAGGCAAAGCAAGCTTTCTACCCCTTACCTGGCCTTGCACTGCCTCCGTGATCGGTCAACCGACGACGGAGGCAGTGCAAAGCGACGATGTCACGTGATGACTTCATGCCGTGACGTGACATTACGTGGCGTCGTGATGACGTCATAGAGACTTCATGCTGACATCACCATTTTGGCGATCTGTGACGTCATCACGTGACGATGATTTTTCGCATCCATCATGTTGACGCCGCCGACGCGGATGGTCAATTTTCGCGTTTGATGAGGCATATAAGGCTGTCGCCTTGAAGCACTCGCAAATGAAAATGCACACTCTATTGTGCACGAAAAACGAGTTCTTCATTACAAGAATGAGAAATGTGATGCACCAATAAAGCTACATTATAAATAGCAATACGTTGACGTTGTAAAGTCTAATAATGCAGATGTAACTTATTTTACCCAGAGCATGCATTGGAGTAAGCGTACCACTTGTTTTGCTGAAGGCTTCCAGAGCTCTCGGCATTCTTTGGCGTCGCTGAAGTGAACAAACAAAAAGTCAGAACTTGCAATATGCTTACTTGCTTCACATTTTAAGTAACGTGCATTAGCAGGAGCAAGCGACGACATAATGCAATCTAATATAAATTTCAGATTTTTCTTTGTGTAGTTCGTAACCTGCCTGACAGAAGCACAACTCATCAAATGTTCACTGAAGATGGAATTATCGGCGTCTTCAAGTTATACATCTACAGGCGTACAAGTCGACGTCGGGCGTACTCACCTGGAGACAGCTTTGTATGTTTACGTCACCGAGCGAGAGGCAGTCGGTGCGAATGCTTAAAGAAATATTGTTGGAATAAGATTGTGTATACCGAAGGTGAAACGAGCCACCACAATTTTTTGTAGAAATTCATTAATAGCATGTAGATCGCAGAAAAGGAGACGCATCTTCTTTCCGCTTCTAACGCATGTCATGTGGTCAGTTTATTCTACTAAAGACTAGTGGTCAGCGTTCCCATAGGTAAACACAAGACTAATCCCCGCGGGCAAGCATATTGTGTAGGCTGTGAAATAAATCTTTAGGCGACCTTAACGTTCCATTGAAGTATCTTTAATGGCACTAGCCTCCAGCCTTTAGATGGACTTTTGGTTTACTATGGTAAACTTAGAGTGAAAAAAAAAATCGATTATGTAATGCGTATGTGTAATCTTGATATCACATACTGACAAGAAAACAGCCTGCTCTTTCAGAGAACTCATTCAGTTAATTTAAGCGCACTCGACGAGTTGCACTGCGCTTAATTTTGTGTGGCCTTTGCAATCAACTCCGACTGCGCGTCGTCGCGCTGCCGAGGCGGATCCCAGAGGCCACGTAGAAAGAAGCGCGTCGTTGACCTCGGCTCCGCGAGGTGCCGCCACGACGCCAGCTGTTCACGTGAAAAACCGTCTGCTCTATCAATGAAACCACTAAATTAATTTTCATTAATTATCCATATAGTGAATTCGCCCTTATCTTAAATAAACTTATGCTCCGATATGATACGTATCCTATACAGCTCTTAAGTTGACCCATTACCTCCTTTGATACGAGTGTTTATTTTTTATTAAGGTTTCGTACCATTCGAGAACTCGTTGGCTGGGAGCGAATTCCGGTATGTTCCTTGAAAGGCAATGTCGCAAAGATGTTAGAGACATAGTACTGTGCTTCGTACTCGACCATCAGAGAGCGTTCTGCCCCTGTCCCTAAATACATCCGCATAGAAGATGCATGTGGCGTTCGCTAAGAGAATGGTGTGGATATAGCGCGTTAGAAAAAAATATCGACAATTTAGAGTTCTAATAATAATAATAAATAATAATATCTGAGGTATTCTGCCCAAAACTACGATATGATTATCAAGGACGCCGTAGTGAAGGGCTCCGGAAATTTAACCATCTGGTGTTCTTTAAAGTGCACTGCCACCTCACAGTACACGGGCGTCTACCATTTCGCCTCCACCGAAATGCGACCGCCGCGGCCAGGATCGAACCCGCGACCTTCGGGTCAGCAGCCGAGCACCGTACCTTCTGATCCATCGTTGCGTATAATTAAGAGTGCTATATACTCAACTATGCGAGAGCGGTAAGCTCTCCAATCAAATGCTCACTACACGCACGAATCGTACTCCGTTTCATACATCAGGTGCAACGCTGCTGAAGCTATGCAACAAGTTCGGCCAGCAAGTTGCCGAGTACGCGCGTCTCGCGCTTGGCTTTCGTCTTTGTAAACGGTCGTGCGGGACGAGTACTATCCCGCGCGTGTTGCGTCGCGACGGGCTGCATGAAACCCGAAAAAGCGAAAACAGAGAGACGCTAAGCGATCCAGACACTTATTAACAACGGTATAACGAAGTTCGTTTATATCTTACTGAGCCTTGAACGAAATAAATCATGGTATACAGCGTGGCAAAATCGTTGGACTATTTCTCGGTGCTAACGCCTCCGCAGCGTTGCACAGAGAGGACAATAGAAACGTTCTTACATGAATATTGAATTATAGCGATCAGTTGCGCTGGACGGATACCACTCGCTGAGCGTAGTTGTGTCACTGGTTTTTCGGCTGAAAACTACTGTCACGACAATTAGTACGGAAGATCAATACCATCGGCACTCGCCCACAGATAATACTTCAGTCCAGAACAACGGGTTTTTATATTCAAATAAGCCACATTAACAGAACAAGAATTGCTGAACTGTGTATGACCTCCAGCTATATTTCAGCTTTGGAGGCTGAAAATATAGGCAAGCGCTTCACCGTTGGGTTTGCTGCCCTCCTTGTTGCAAATTCGTTCTTAGGCGAAAGCCTTAGATGCCTCACCAAACGCGAAATTTGACCGTCGACATCTCGCGTCCTGCGGCGTCGGGGACGAGTGATGCGAAAGATCATCATCACGAGATGACGTCACCATATGACGTCACGATGACGTCACAGATCGCCATAACCTGTGGCGTCGCTATGAAGGTCATCATGACGTCACAGTGACGTCATCACATAGCACCGCAGCTTGTCAGAGGTAGTCCGATCACGGAGGCAATGCAAAACTAGGTGAGGTGCCTCCAATCTTGGAGGCAGTCTAAAACAGCGTTAGGTAGAAAGTGTTCGAAGGGAGGCGGGGCATGATCAACGCATCGACTGAGAAGCAAACGACAATGGCTCTCGCCTTCGAGTCGTCTCAAGTGAAACGCATAAGGAACCCTGCGAGTTTTTGTCGTGATACCGCAGTTCGCATCTTTCTACATCGGTATTTAAGAATATAAGACGAAAAATAGCAGAAACAGAAACGTTCCGTTGCTGCTGTTTTCGCGGCAATACATATGCAAAATATTTCACGAACTCCCCCAGCAAGCCACAATCTTGAATTTGTACACACAATCGACGCGGCTTTTACACAAAGCCGCTTCAAGTTTCACCTGTTACAATGAGGCAGGCTAAACGTAATAGCTTTGTTGTTAAGTATATTTTTGTTAAGTAAGAACTAACTACCATTTATGACCCATTACTTGCGTGGTCGATTGGGGGGGGACATTCATGGTCCGCCTTGGTGCGACAGTGTTACAGTGCTCGGCTGCTCACCTGAAAGTCGCGGGTTCGATCCCAACCGCGGCAGTCGCATTTCGATGGAGGCGCAATGGTAGAGGCCCGTGTACTGTGCCATGTCAGTGCTCGTTAAAAAACACCGGATGGTCAAAATTTCGAAGCCCTCCACTACGGCGGTCCCTCATATTCATATCGTGGTTTCGGGACGTAACACACTAGATATTATTATTATTATTATTATTATTATTATATTATTATTATTTATTATTATTATTATTATTAATTATTATTATTATTATTATTATTATTCACATCATACCGGCAAAACGGCGCCGGTTTTTCAAGATGGCAACGTTAATTACTTAAATTACTCGAAACCTTCCTAGGAACGTTCGGTGTACATGGTCTTTCAAGAAATGCGTCCGAAAATGTTAAAAAATATGGAAAATGCCACATTTCTTACTGGTTTCTTGATTACTTTTCCTGTGTAAGTAGCTATCTCAACGTGACTAGAGACATCAGTTACGGCATTAAATTAATTACCTTCATAATTAGTGCAGAAAGGCCGTCAGGCCAAATCGGAGAATCGGAGCCCTTCCTGCGTGGAACCCAATGCCGCATCGACATTTCCAAAAAGCGGACGCTGGTAATTTTAGCAGAGTGATTAAATCTCGCCTCTTTTCGCCGGCGACTACGAAACCGCAAAGTGGAAGAGCGCTACTGCCACAATTTTCGAGACCGTCAGAATGAGCGAGAGTCGTTATGTCAACCTCTGTTGGAATTCGCTTTGTGGGTGTGCGGGCTGTTCTGGCCACTGGTGGCGCACGTACGTTAACGAATGCAGTACTAACACTGCTGCGATCGTTGTCGTGAACAGTGACGTCATTCTCGTCTTCTGCTTGTTACGCTCATCTGCGCTTCGGTATCGGTTTTGCCGGTGATTTTGGTCGAAATTCATTACTCCGCAATAATGATCAGAGGCCGCTTTTTCGAAATCTCAAAGTGGCAATGGGCTCTTCGCAAGAAGGACTTCAATTCTCCCGATTGGCCGACTGCTTGTCTCCACTAATTAAAAAGTTAAATAATTTATTTAATTATAGTCGTAACTAATATCTCTAGTCATCCTCGGATATCTGCCGCTACAGAAGAAGTAATTTTGAAGGCAGCGAGCACATATTCCATTTTGCTTGCTCTTGAGGATTTTCGGACACATTTCTTCAAACGCCCTGTATTATATATCAATTGTTTGATAGGATAGACATACAAGATACGTATGACGTACAGGATAAAATATTGGAGGGACAATTTTGTAGATCTCGTAGAATTATTATTTTTCGAACAAATAATAAATGTTCTCAAGTTTATTAGCTTAGCAGCGTGCTCTTCGCAATAAAAATATCTCTCTTGGTGTCTCCTGACATTACTGTTCATCGCGAAGCCGTAAAGAAATATCTGAAATATTTTGTTTTAGTTGAACACCACAGTAATGCGCGAGCGTATTATTGGCGGCGAGATCGAGCAGAGTCGGCACCTAGCGGCGAGCGCACGAAACCCCGCGGTGTGGATGGCTCCTTGCGTCGTCTGCTAGCCACAGCGTGTTCGCATGTGTGCGTAGGTCATGCGCGCCCTCAGATTACAGCTTATTCCGTTGTGCCAGCACAGTATCGAATGCTTGTACGTATGCCTATACACGATATGCATAAGCATTTCGCCTTACGACGCTTGTATGCACTCTAATAAGTGAGTACATGCCCGTGTCGGTATGGCGCTAGGTCTAACCATCTTACCGTCCATTCGCCAAAATCATTTCAATGTGGGTACCGCTTTCTCATTCAAGCACGTCACATAGTTCATTCGGCGTCGTCCTAATAGAAAAAGAAGTGCTGACAGTCAAGGTGTGAATGCAGAATTTCAGCGACACCACCTCGTGATGTGTTGGCGATTTGTAAATTCGTGTGATACCGCAGAGCATGAACTAGCGTCTGCAGAGGGTGATCAGCGGTAGAAAAGACCTGAAGCCACGCATTTATACAGCAGTACGCGTATTCATGCAAACAGAAAAGCAGAGTGCACAAAGTTTTACTTCATCTAATTACGCAGAAATACAGGCTCTCTTTCTTTGTAGCCGCTAGAGCAAGAAGTAAATACTTCAATGGCTCAGTCGCGCAACACAGTTTATATTGTGGTATAGGCAAAACACAATTTATACACGTGCAAATAAAACAAGAAAAAACATCGAGCACAGTGCAAAACACGAATGTGACCGAAGGTCAGTATCCCATTGATTGGCAGATTGCACTTCTCTCTCAATTTATAGGTACGTTAGGACGGTTGCGTGCATTGATGCGGCAATGGAGGGCGCATACATCACCATTAGGCTGCAGTTAACGCGCTTTACTCGCCAACAATCGACTCAAACCGCCTACGGCGAAGCGCCGCTGCGTATATTTGTATACGCGCTGCGACCGCCTACCCGCACAAACCCAGCGACGGCGAATAGCGATTGGACATATACATTTTAGTCTACGGCTAGAGTGGCTTGAATTCTAGTGCTTAGTTGGCAGACTGCAGCTTTTTAAGTAAGTCAGGAGGAGACATGGTAAGCGAGCTTTCTACAAGTGCACAAGTTATGGGAAAAACAGCGCGAAAGGAGACGTAGTACAAGCGCAGGAACACACAGGAGGGCGCTCGTCCTGTATGCTCAGCGCTCGTCCCGTATTTTCCTTAGCTTGTGTTGCGTCTCCTTTCGCGCTGTTTTTTCCTTTTACAAATGTGTGACCAACTAGCCCAACGAACCACAATTCTGTACAAGTTATATTTTTAATATTAGCTGCGTCGAATACACTCACACACTGCGTGTCGCGCAGTTTTCTGTTTGTGCATAATTAATAGCCTGGTTTACTCTGAGACGTGCTCTAATGGTTTAAAATTCTTCTTCGGTGTGACCCCGAAAGCCCAACATTATTGTCATCATTAAAATCATCCATAATTTGCTACTGATGCTTAAAATTGTGGCGCAAATTATTTCCAAATGTGTAACACTTTGTTCTTCGCTCTATTACAGAGGCTGGTAAGTAGACTTTTCGCGTTGTTTCCGAATAAAGCATTGACGACTGGCGCATTTCGTTCTCGGGAGTTCGTTCCCGACGCTCGGGACTTTACATTTGCAAGATGCTGTTTCAAAAATTTTTCAGGTTAAAATTAGTGCAGAAAAATCGAGAGCTATAGCGTCCGTGTCGGTCCGTTTATTCCAGAGACAGACAACGACAAGTTACATGGGTTTATCCAACTGTATTTCTGGGCCGCACGTAGCACTGCCGACACTGTAACGCTAGCATGTCACGAGATTATTTATTGCTTCTTTTAGATTAGTTCAAAATAATTGCAAGCAAATGTACTTTCTGGAGATATTGAAATTGATAAACAATATATAAATGATGTATGCAAAGGACATTTCCCTCTTGAATACACACTACGCTAGGACGTCTTGCGCATTTTTGTTCAAGCAAAATTACTGTTTTGAAACTGCTTAATCCTGAATGTGAAGCTTTGCGCGCTAGTTGCAAATAGACCACCAGGAACAATTCAACAAAGTTCAGTTTTCTTTCAACAAACTTATAGTCGGATGCAACTTAAGAAGTCAGGAGAGGCCCCGCCCAGACGACCGAAGAGCGGCAGCCGATCGCCTCCGCGACTAAAGAAATAGTCCCGCTCATGCACGTGTCGATGTTCTCCGGAGGTGGAGCCAACGGCCGTGCCTCTTATGTCGTCAGTCCCGAGTGCGCACCCATTGGTGCAGGCTTGTGTTCATCCGTCTTTGAGGAAGAAATGCCGCTGACTGCTAAAGTTGTATCCGACTATAGTAAATTTATGAATGTCATAGCTTGGCGCTGAAGTATAAGTAAGCAGCAGGAGTCTTCGAATCAAAGCAGTGGGTTCACCCTATAGCACGCATTACATATCACGAAGTGTTTATCCCAGTTCTCCGTCAGAATCGGTGTCATCGTCTTGAGTGGACAGTGGTAAGGAACATGAGAAAGAACGCCGAATTTACGTTTAATCAACGATTACTTGTAACGTACCAATATGAATGTGACGTACTGATTTTCAAGAGATACATTTGCGCTTGAGCACTCAGTGTTATAAACACATTTCGCGCTTGTCACTATAAACTTTCGAAGGTAATTTCAGTGTTCCCTCTCATACCGCTCACGAATGTGCATTTTCGCAGCCCGAAGTGCTATCTCTAAGTCTATATATACTACAGCAGGCCAATTAAGCCGCGCAATATGTTTATCACGCACTATTTGCTCGTGTTCAGTAGAAGAACCATGCAACTTAGATGTAGGCGAATATTAGATTACATGGCAGTAATGAGGGGTTAATTTTCTTATGTCTCAATCAACATCGACGTAATGGTGCTGATTTGGTTATTCGTCCTTCACCAGTTGAAGTACCTCGATCAAGTAACAGTAACACTGCATGGTCATTCTGAAGACTCGGCTCACAACCATACCCTTTTCGCATTTCCAGTGCATGAGGGCAAAGGATCCGAAGAAGATGCAGTGGCAAGACGTAAGGAATTCCTTTAGTAATTTTAAGCAGCGATCGGAAGGTGTGTTAAAATAACAGATGTCGCTCTAAAGCTAACTTTTCTATGACAAGATTTGTCTTATAATCGATTGTTATACCGTAACGAAGACAAATCCACACGTCAAAACGGCCGACTTCTGCGACGCTCCCTGTTGAGCCGTTGCGATATTTCAATTTGCCATCGCCCGGTGCGTTGCTCAACTGTGTCCTCAACAACGCGTTGTTGCTGCAGCTTACTGATAGTGTACAGCTACTAAAGTCCAATCAATGTCATTGTTGTAATCACTTATATTGTTAGTATCACGTAGTACGCAGAGAGCAGCTTATAAAATATCTCGGTGTGCCCATACTGGTGGAAGAGTGACGTAATAAATCAGCGGACACATCACAATACTATCTCCTCATCGTGTGAGACTAGGACAGTTTTTATCCGTCATGAAAAAACTGCGCAACAGCGGCGGACGGACTAAAGGAGCTAAATGGCGATAATCGCAATGATCATGACGTGAAGCAATTGCAGTGGCTCATTTCTGAGGCTGTGGAAATAGCCGGCTTTAAGTGTACGGTTCCTGCGGGTGCATATATCTGCTTGACGTCACAATATAGCGATGCCATTTCGGAGAAGAGCGCAGTAGCTTTAAGATGTTTATAATAGTTATACTGCATTGGTGGTATGATGTTTCTCTAAGCGATATTGAAAAGTCGGAAAGACGAAGAGAATGATGCTAAAAACGCGTGCAACGCGATGACTTGCGCGCAAGATCACCAACACGGTCGAAATTCACAAAGCTGTTCTATCATAGGGGGTCTATGCCATTGGCCAGCTGGCTTCACTAATTATGTGTCCAACAGCTCAAATTTACTCCACAAACAATTATTTGTTTAAGATGCTCATTGCGAATACAAGCCCAGAATATGGTAATCACGAGTGGGTGGCTCAATGAGCAGTGTCTCTCTAACTTGCGTTTCTGACATTTGATTAAGCAGCGCACAAAAGGACACAATCACGCACACATAAAATGGCGCAAACACAAGCGCTGTACTGCAACTGATGTTCTATTGCCGAAATTCCGTATAAGGAGAGCACGCTTGTGTTTGCGTCATTTTATGTGAGCGTGATTGTGTACCTTTGTGCGCCGCTTAATCAAATATCATGGCTCACCTGCTAGTCCATCAGTACATATTGTGTTTCTGATCGCGCAAGTATAGTGGGAAAGAAAAAACAAAGAAAATATTGACTATATAGTGTATCCAAACGACTGAAAGCCGCGACGTCGTCTTACTTGCTCTTTTTCTGTGGCTATATTATACTTCTTAGTCGATCAAAGTCTTCATTTAGAGATTAAAATTCGACTACAAATTTATGTTCGTCACGTTGTTGAGATATTTTGTTACATACGGCGACCTTTCCATCTGCAGTATCTAAAGGGAGATCCTCCAGCCGACGACGTATTTACTGCCGTAAGTTCGAATAATTTGATTGTATATTTCACTATATATGTGCTAAGGACATCACTAAATTACACGTCGCCGACAGCAATGCTAATGGGACCCCACGTTCTTTAATATTCAGAGCTTATAGGTTTTCTTTCAGCCTGTCAAAATGAATTTACATCAACGCATATTGGCGCGTCTTTTTTATATAAATGCATTATAACATAAAACAAACGTTTAATCTTTCAAGACCGGTCGGGGATATGGGTAGAAAAAAAAAGTAAATTCAAAGTTGCCTTGATTGTAAAGTACGTGTTTAGTCTCTCTGCTCTAAGTTCTACTATATACACACCTTTAGTTTATGAACGTTCAAACGAAATATCCAAATACTGTTGTGTCATTGATCGTCCCGGATATTTTCAATGTTTCAAACACCTATCAGTTCTGCACTGTTTCGCTCTGCTTACCCCTCTGATATCGTGCATTATTTATTACTGCGATGGCGATGTCATCGTCACGTGCAAGTATTCCTACAAGACAAGCGCTCGAAGCACTGAAGACTGACGAAAGTTCTGCAGCGACGACATACGCACGCATGACTTCAAGCCACGGACGTATTGGGTAAACGTACTAGGTCGCGGATTACACCACTGTTCCGTTTACGTGGGGCTTACATTAAAACGCTTACGCGACCGCTGTATCTCGCGTTAAAGTAAATTTCATCTTATTCAGCTACTCAAATCTGCTTTTGTTAGTTTTCATGCAATGACTCGCGAAATAATATTCTGATGAATTAGTTAGGACGACATCGAAAAAAAGAAAGAAAGACTAAGCTAAATGAACAAGATTTAAGGTCACAGAACCTTCAGCGGCGTGTTTTCCCACTGCTCTGCATTTCTGACGCAAAGGACGACAAGGTGAAACGAGACAAGCATACGAGCAAACTCTCAAGGCTGAAAATTTCTCGTCCTTGGTGCACAGATTTCAGCGCAGAAATACGGAACCTCATCATGCCAGCTAGCCCCTACTTGAGCCTTACTGAATTGAAGCCTTACTATTTTTCTCGTGCAGATCTTTTCGATATTGTTCTCTCTGGCCCGAACTACAGTCACCACGATTGTTAAGGTGAGTGCACAGAGAGGTTCTATATCTATTCTAATATAGTATACCTGACGCTTCGTCATTTCATTGACCCAAGCTGGGCGTATAGACAGAGGTATTACCAAACATCAGGGGTCTCAAGCTCACCTCAGCTGGCGGGCCGCAGCCATGAAATTGTCTCCCGCAAAGGCCGGGACAGTGAAGGTTGGATTGGTGGGGAGGATAGTTAGAACAAAACGCCAACTAACGTTGCCATTTATACGAGGCCTTTCCCATATCTCATATATGGGTTATTCCCGAAAGGGAATTTACGTCAGGTTTCGTGAAACATATCCGCAGAATTGTTATCTGCGACCCGCGCCGCTTGCGAGAGGTCCGCTCCGCGTGTTTGAGACCCCTGCCCTATACGTACCAAAGCGAATCATAACGAAACACATGTCCTACGATAATAATAATAATAATAATAATAATAATAATAATAATAATAATAATAATAATAATAATAATAATAATAATAATAATAATAATAATAATAATAATATCTGGGTTTTACGTGCTAAAACCACTATATCATGATGAGGCACACCCTAGTGGTGAACTCCGGAAATTTCGACCATCTGATGCTTTTTAACGTGCACTAACATCGCACGGTACACGGGCCGCTAGCATATCGATGCCGTCGAGATGCGACCGCCGCGGCCGGTACGGAACCCGCGATTTTTGGATCAGCAGCCGAGCACTGTAACCACTGTACCACCCGGGCGGAGCCCTACATAATAAGGTTGGAAAAAATATATCCTTACGTGCGTTTGCCTCTGTCAAACATGAGCTCAGTTTTCAACAAAACGCGCTCGATCTGGCGCTCCAGTCATTCGGGCACACCACGGACGCTGGCAAAATACTGAGAACCGCGAAGCGGCACGTGGGTTACTGGCGCCCCAGTGACACGGGCACACCACGGACACTTGCAAATTGGTGAGAGCCGGTGGGAAAACATGCTGGACGTAACTTAAGCAACTGCTGCTGGCACAATATCTGAGAACAGTAAATTGCCAGCATTCTCGCCTGATTGACTGTAGCGACTGCCGACACAATATACTCGGCCTAATTAAAACAGCCGATGTCAACACAACGCCCAGGCACTCGCGAAATGCGCAGCGGATTACACAGGAACCTTACGGAAAAGCTGGAACTGTAGGCCCGGGGCAAATTTAGCTGCCAGATTTGGCAGCCGTCTGACAACACTGACCTCCAAGTCTGGCAACAGACTTCTGCGACACCAAACGGAACCCTGCCCCCTTCAGTAATTGCTCTAGCGGGTGTCTGGCGATTGACAACCTACACCTGAACTAGATGTCAACACAGCGTGCAGTCTATAAACCGTTTCATATACTAGACTCTGGCTAACTGCTACGAAAGCACGTTCAAGCGAACACTCACCACTATGCACTCGCGCTGACTCGGGAAGAGTTGCAACCCGCCACCAGTTGCGATGCAGACCGCGTCCAACACGGCTGAAAAACCTCCATTGTTTCACTCACGTGTTGTCCCCGTCTTGTCACGCGAAACAGCGTGAGCTATCATAACCAGAACGAGTGTTCTTAGCACGTGAACAAGAACAGGGGGCTGCGTACTACCAGACCGCTAAATCACTGAACATTCTCCGAGCCACGGGCAGAGGTCACATGGGTCTATGACGCTAAACATTATTTCGTTCATGAGCGATAAAAATAAGAGTTGATGCTCAATAGTTATGCATGTAATCAGAAATACTTACTTATTACTGTATGCTAGTAATAAAATCATTGTAGCAAGCGTGAATGTAAGTTTCGTCGTTGAAACAATTAATACAGCGCCTCTAGCAGGTAATTGTGTGCTCATGACGTCAGTCATGCACGGAGTCGAGATACTATACTTGTTTCATAAGCAACGCCGCGGTCGACTTTTGCGGTCTCTGTGGCGAACCCTGGATCTTGAGAGTTGCTGGGGCCTGATCATGTGTGGAAGGGAGCGCTAATCAGCGTCACTCGCTGCCGCGTCAGCAAAATCGGAACGACGTCTAAAAAACGCCTTCGTCATGCCGTACCTTCTTTAAGAGCGGCGAACTGGCCGCTATGCGCTTGCTTGCTATTGGGCGTTTACTCCGACTTCTTTGTTCGTTGAACGAAGTTGGCTGATGTTTGTTCCGGAAAGTTTCGACGGGGATAATATAGCAAAAACGCGCGATCAACGCAAGTTACGGCGTGGCGGCAGTTCGCTGCCTGTCGTGTTGCTGCTGCAAGATGCGCACATTTTATCGCGCGTGTTTCAGGCTGAATTGCGTCGGTGAAACATCGCGGTGTTGCGTACGTCCAGCCTTCCTTATGTCTCCTTCTATTTCAATTTATTTATCTTTACTGCTTTGCTCAGGGCGTGGTGTTGTATAGCCTACACGACTTCTACGAAGGTGTCAGGCAGCAAGGAACGATGGCGAGCCATGGCCTACTGGACGGCGACGACTTGCAGAAACAGGGCCAGCCAGCAAACGTGGTGCAAGTTGTTCAGGTAAGTAACGGTAATACCTTCAGTGCGCGGATATTCTACGTGCACGCTAACAGCCGACATGCAGGGATTCAAAGGAGAGCAAATAACAAGACCATTTTGGCATTCACCAATTTAATCATCAAGACACGCGAAACCCTTAGCTCCTCCTTGATATATTCTGTTTGTCGCTTTGCGTTGCACAAGGAATTCACGTTTTCGCTATACGGTGCCTCCTAAAGCTAACCTTCTTTTAATAATTAGTGCTAACAACGGTTACCGCCTTGGCCCACCTGGCTTGCCTCCCAACGACTCACTCGGCAATGAGCCCTCGTCTTTCTAGCCCAGTATCCGCTGGACACCTACACTGAAGGCTGCTAGCTAATCGTGTGATATCATCATCAGCAGAAGGATTAGTATCATCACCGTAATTCATGACATCAAGTGCAGAGGAAACGAAAGAGTACTGCTTGCTTTCCTGCTGTGTGCGCATTCGAAATACACGGAGAACCAATTCGGAATTCCTGTCGGCGTTTTTTGTATAGCGTCCTTCAATTTATTCCGCATAGGAAGGAAAGTCAATATTCAGAAGGATGTCCTAATATTTAGGCCACGACCGCTTGAATTTGAGCGGCCGTATTTAGGCTTTTCTTTTCAGCCTTCCGTAACATTTATGTTTTCCTTAAATGCTGATTACGTTCTCATACTCCCCGTTTAGACCAAATAAAAGCGGAAACGCGGGGATGACTGAGTGAATCTAGGAGCTTCCGTTTCGTCCAATGCTTTCTCTACTAATACTACATGTGTACTGGCGACATGTGAGTATTCTCGTAGATGCTCGTAGTCCAAACGCCGCCAGTGTCTTTAACCAAGCGCCTGCGATAAAAAAATAACAGGTGGTGGTGGTATCAACTTTATTTGACTAAGAGTCAACTGTCTGACGCCTCAGGGTGGCTCCACGCGGGAAGCGACTCTTTCGGCCCAGGAAACGATGGCAAGCTGTTTCTCCCGGTCGGGAGTCCTGATAAGTTCATCGCATGTTAATTTTGAGGGAGCTGGTAGGAGTGATATTGGAGGGGGGAAAGCCCCCGCATCCCCACAAGATGTGATCTTGGGTAGCTAGTGTATTTTGACTACAATTTTGACAGTTTGGTTCGAATTCTCCGTTCGTGATAATTGCCAGTATATGAGGGACTGGTGAAGAGTGCGTATGTATGCGGCGTATTATTGTGGCCTGCGCTCTCGTGAGGTCGTCATATGGCGGCAGGGTAAAGCCTCCGTTCGTTCGTGTAGTACTTTGTGACGTTGTTATAAGAAATCAGTGCCTCACACGGGAAAACAGGGCCCGAGGGTCGCACCTCCCGGTTTGTTAGACCTCGGGATACACAATGCGCCTCCCCTCATTCCCCGTGTTCCCCGAATGGGCAGGGACCCACACAAGCTTGACGGTTGCTTCTCCCCGGTCTTTTTTTAAGGATGCTTGCCACAGGGACGAAATGGGCTCAGCCACCATTCGGTCGTTGTTCGGGCGCGTTAACCAGGTTATTTTTAATAATTGTTGGGGTTTTGCGTGCCAAAACCACAATATGTGATTATGAGGGACGCCGTAGTGGACGGCTCCTGAAACTTTGACCATCCGGTGTTCTTTAACGCGCACCAATATCACACAGTACACGTACGGGCCTCCTGCATTTGGCCTCCATCGAAATGCGACCGCCGCAGCCGGGATCGGACCCGCGACCTTCGGGTCAGCTGCCGAGCGCTGTAACCGCTACACCACCGCGGCGCACCCACGTTATCTTTAAGAGCTGGCAGCATCACGTTTTCGATATTTCTTGGCGTCGTTAGTGGTTCCTACGCTGGATTGGTCCAACTCCTCGCCGTTGCTGTAGTCTCAGATCTTACGGAGATGACCCATATTCGCATGAAGCCGATTGTCAACATGTCCTCTGTTAGCACATGGCAAGGACGCTTTTGGACAATAATTGGAAAAATACTTAGCCATTCATGATTTGCTGAACACGAACAGTCGGCACCAAAAGTTTAGAGACCACCAGCTCTGAGAAAACTTTGAATTCCCCAGACATTCGG
The DNA here is from genome assembly GCF_013339695.2 of Rhipicephalus sanguineus. Classification (NCBI taxonomy): domain Eukaryota; kingdom Metazoa; phylum Arthropoda; class Arachnida; order Ixodida; family Ixodidae; genus Rhipicephalus; species Rhipicephalus sanguineus. Next base: position 63,398,805 of record NC_051179.1, read on the forward strand.
GACCGTATCCGGTCGAACTGCACAGTACATGTTGAACAGGTCGGAAATCTAAATTCAAGACTACCTGCCGAAGCACCGGGAATATTCAGCTTTTTCTTTGGTCTTTTAGTCCATAGATTTTTGTCTCTGACTGTACATATACTGTAGAGCCGAGCGTGTCTGAACTGAATAATGAATACTGTTCGTGCTTTTCACGGCGGAAATAGAAAATGTGGTGGAAGGTTCTTTAGCTCCAGAGCTATTGCACCAAAAGCACCACAAAAGGTGTTGCTGTAGTACACAGTGCAATCTAATCCGAACTTAGGAAAGGGAAAATAGACAACCACCCGTCTCTAGCACGTAGCCACAAGGAAATCCATACTGGTTTCTCCGAAAGAAAACCTCATAGTCGCCGAAAAATTCGTCGTGGCCCGGGTTTTGAACCAGGGACTAACGCCCGGGTTCGTTGGTCGCGGTTTCGAACCCCGAAACAGGACGAATTTTTCGGCAACTATGAGGCTTTCTTTCTGAGAAACCCGTATGGATTTCCTTGTGGCTTCGTACTACAAACGGCTGGTTGTCTATTTTCCCTTTCTTTACCCTTGCGCCACCTTGCGGGAGTCCGCTGGACTGATTTACACTAATCCGAACTTATCACGGCGCGCGCTTTTGTAGGTGATGCCGGGCGCCTATCCAGGAGGCGGCGGGATGATGGTGGGTGCCCCGATGGCGACTGGCGGACCTCAGGTCATGCCTGCGCAGGATATGCAGCTCGCCGGCCAACCCAGTGGCGCAGCAAACCCCCACGGCATGCTCTATGTACCACACCCGCCGCCCCGCTAGGCGATGATGCAGGGGCGACACTCGCGCTGCAGACTGCGTGAACACGCTATACAATACAAACGCGCTCGGCCACAAGCAAGCTGGCAGCTTCTGTGTTTGCGTCTATTCAGGCGAGAGCCTTAGATGCCTCGTCAAAGGCCAAAAGCGACCGTCGGCGGCGTCGCTCATGATGACGTCACCGCTCGCCAAAGTTTGTATCGTCATCATGACGACAAGATGACGTCACATAGAAGAAGCGGTCGTACGATTACGTCATCACATGACACCGTCGCTTGGTTAAAGGTGCCCTGAGGTAGTGCACTACGTTAGGGGAAGAAAGATTTACAGGTAGAAGGGGGGAGAGAGACGGTACAATCGACTGAGAAAAGAAGGTAACTCAGTAAACTGAACCTTTTGGCTAATCCATGGGCAAAACAGCACAAACATAAGAAGACGACACAGGACCCACGCCGCCAGCAAATGTTACTGATGCTTTCGGCTAGACTGAAGCTTTGGGTTAGTTGGTTCTGCATAGTGAAAAGGAAATCGCGCTATTTCTTCAGACGGGGACAATAGTAAAAGGAACAACAAGGGCTAGCGCTGACCTTCAACTGAATTTTGACGCACATGAAAGCAGGCCCGTAGCCAGCGGTGGCGGGGCGCCCTAGGGCCCGGGCCCCCTCCCCCTCCCCGCCCCCGAAATTTTGGTTAATATGGTGTTTTTTACCAAAAACAAATAATGAAAATAGGTGTTTTTCTCAAATTGTCAAGGTTTTCAGCAAGTGCCCCCCTCCCCCCCCCCTCGAAAAAAATTCCTGACTATGGGCCTGTATGAAAGGTATATACGATACGTGAAAAGTTAATAAATGAAACAGGAAAGCGTGGCATGACTGCTGGCATGACTGCACCGTGCTCCTCTAGAAATAGCAATTCTTTCTGCGACAGACAGACAAATGCCTTGCTGATAGATGGTGAGCCTTCATGCGCTGTATGAGCGGCTTTAACGAATTTTGCGAGTGCGTTAGTCTTGGTGACTGCCGATGTTCGTGGTTTCTTCGAACAGTGGGGGGGGGGGGGGGGGGGGGTTGCTCCCTCAGGTACGACAGTGATTAGCTAGGAAGTATTCTTTAGCATTGCGCACTGCGGATGCACGCCCCTGTTCGAAGAAACCACGATTATCAGCAGACATCGAGACCGACGCACTCGCCAAATTATTGAAGCCGCCCATATATCACATGAATGCTCAGGATGTATAAACAAATCATGTGCCTGTCTGGTTGAGGGTTTGAACGACCCTACCCCCTTCCCTTGGCTACGCCAGTGGTGCATGATGTATACTGCAGGGGTCGGCAACCTGTGGCCCGCGGGGCAGTTATTTATGCTGTCCCCGGCACGAAGTCAGAACACCCCACCCCTAACTAACCGACGAACACCTCCACGACTTTCTGCGCCTGTCGGTGAGCAACCTTGATTATTTTCCAGTTGCCTAAGAATGTTCAGCAACAAAAGTATATTTGAAAGAGTATATTTTATTTTATTTTTTGATTGTAGCCTAGTTTATAAAATTGAGATCGTGTGACATGCGTGCTGAAAATAACATGGTTTCTATTCTAGTCGCGTACTTATTATTGTCAATTCGCCAAATTTCTCTCCCAGCAAAGCCCCCCCCCTCCCTTCCTCCGTCGATTCGCCATGCGGCATTCGCCATGTCGTCTTCATGCAACTCGGCCCTCCACCTCAAAGGGTTACCGACCCCTGCTGTATAGCACCGCAGATACGATGCTAAGACGTTAGTCCAAAGCTTCCAATTGCGAGGAACAGGTTTCGATTCCGTGTTCAAGCGGACACCATCATTGTCCGCATGCGCATGCCCAGTTCACATATATGCACTTACACCTGCACAATCACAGCATGCGCTAACGCATAATAACAGCTAGAAGTAGGCTGAGCTGTTCAGCTCCACCAGTGCCACAACCTTTCTACTTGTATTTCGGCGTCTATATCAAACAATTCAGATCTCTATTTGATGTACAATGCGTCCTCACTCTCCAAGAACAAGCAAGACTGCGGCGGAACAAACACAACATTTCGTGCGTCGCCCTGAAGATGTCTTGAAAAAAAGTTAGCGTAGCTTGCAGTAGAGGCGCAATGCTAAAGAGACAGCGGAGCTGATTGGCACCTAGTTGGTCCCGGCTGTAGCTGTCCTGCCAAGTTTTGCAAACTTCCTCTTTGTTCCTTCCTGTATTTCTTCCCTCTCCTCTCTTGTCTGTGTGTGTGTACGTCGTTCTTGCCCCTGTTATTACGATATGTTTCTCTCTCTCTGTTTCTCCCCTTCTCTTTTCTCGGTCTTTCTTCATCTTTGTTCCTCTCCATCTCTCCTTGCATTTCTGGCTTCCTCTTTTTTCCTCTCTCTTTCTTCCTTTGAATCTCTATTTCCTTCTCTCTCCTGTCTTCATTACATTTTCTCTTTCTCTTTCTATGCTATACTTTACTATCTCTCCTCTTTTCCCTACTCCTCATCCTCACTTTCCTCCCCCCCCCCCTCTTGCTTATACTATACTATACAAGGCTATGCTCCTGCTAGCGTGCCTGGATATGCTCGCCTTCGGATCGTGTGTACGCGGGTTCGAATCTGCCTCGCGAAGATAAGATTTTCCCGTCGAATTTCTATTCTCTCTTTCTTTCCATCTCATTTCTCTCTTGCTTTCTCTCTGTACGCGCTGTTTCGCCCATCAGAGTTATTACACGCCCGCGCGGAGAAATCGGCGCACGTGTTCTGGGAGCGAGGAAGAAGATGAAGAGGACGAAGACAGCGCGTGCCGGTTAATCACGATGATCATTTTCTGTTCCCGGCTCTCGAACTAAGGCCGCTGTTACAAATTGTGTGATGGCATAGAACTCGCTACGAGAGTACATCATTAAAACACTTATTCATCGCCGTATACAAGCAATCCTTTTACGGTATTCGCTTAAGCGCGGCATCTGCATGACATATTTGTATAGATTATTTGAAATACTCTATAATATAGTGTCCTTTGGTCCGCACAAATTTTGGGAATTGCAACAAAAGCGCTCGATACTTCGGAAGGGGCACATGATTATAGGCTTTTATTAGCAGTTAATCCCTACTGCTGCTGCTGGTGAATGTGTGCTTCTGCCAGACTGTTTTCAATAACTTCATAACGAGCCATAACGTCAACCAAATCTTTCACACGAATGAAGCGTTAGAATATGTATGCTTCTGCAAGCAAAACTGTTTACAATGACTGCTTAGCGAGACATTAACAAGTGAAGTTCATTTTCACACAAAGCGAAGTGTTAGAATACGCTATCATTCCTGCTGGGCAACTAGCCTTCGTTTCAGAGTAAGATAATATAGTCTCCTGTGGTCCGAACAACTTTAGGAATTGCAACAAAAGCGCTCGATACTTCGAAAGGGGTACATAATATAGGGCTTTTTATTAGCAGTTAATCCCTACTGCTGCTGCTGGTGAATGTATGCTTCTGCCAGAGCGTTTTCAATAACTGCATAACGAGCCATACCGTCAACCAAATTTTTCACACGAAGTGAAGCGTTAGAATGTGTATGCTTCTGCAAGCAAAACTGTTTACAATGACTACTTAGCGAGACATTAACAAGTGAAGTTCATTTTCACACAAAGCGAAGTGTTAGAATACGCTATCATTCCTGCTGGGCAACTAGCCTTCGTTCAGAGTAAGATAATATAGTCTCCTGGGTCCGAACAAACTTTAGGAATTGCAACAAAAGCGCTCGATACTTCGAAAGGGGTACATAATATAGGCTTTTATTAGCAGTTAATCCCTACTACTGCTGCTGGTGAATGTATGCTTCTGCCAGAGCGTTTTCAATAACTGCATAACGAGCCATAACGTCAACCAAATTTTTCACACGAAGTGAAGCGTTAGAATATGTATGCTTCTGCAAGCAAAACTGTTTACACTGACTACTTAGCGAGACATTAACAAGTGAAGTTCATTTTCACACAAAGCGAAGTGTTAGAATACGCTATCATTCCTGCTGGGCAACTAGCCTTCGTTTCAGAGTAAGATAATATAGTCTCCTGTGGTCCGAACAAACTTTAGGAATTGCAACAAAAGCGCTCGATACTTCGAAAGGGGTACATAATATAGGCTTTTATTAGCAGTTAATCCCTACTGCTGCTGCTGGTGAATGTATGCTTCTGCCAGAGCGTTTTCAATAACTGCATAACGAGCCATAACGTCAACCAAATTTTTCACACGAAGTGAAGCGTTAGAATATGTATGCTTCTGCAAGCAAAACTGTTTACAATGACTACTTAGCGAGACATTAACAAGTGAAGTTCATTTTCACACAAAGCGAAGTGTTAGAATACGCTATAATGAAGGAAATGAAGAATAGTCTTGTCATGCAGTGTCACTTGTCACCAGTACACGTTCACAATGAATTTGTGGATTTAACGGAGTTATTTTTGTGTCAGGTACGACTTCGTCATAATGAGGTTTGTGCATGCCAATTTTCACGCTAGAGAGGCAGTCGATAGGAGGTCACTCATAGCTATATTGTAGCTAACGCCAAACAAAACAGCACGCGTCCGTCAAACATTGGTCCGCCTTCACTCATGCAATGTCCCTTATGACGTCACCACAGCGGTGTGTCTCTCGAAAGCCATATTTAATGCAATTGTGACAGTTACCGTGAGCTGAAAAACCACAGACATCGATCATTACGATTTATAAGAGACACTAAGCGAGCCAAGAACATCGACGCCTCGCAAAAAAGAATCATTGCACGTACAAAAAAAAAAAAAACGTAATGATGTGCATGCACAGGCTGGACAAAACATTCGTCGTCAGGAAAGTATCCACAGCCCCGCGACAGAGGTCGTAACACACTTGGATGCGCAGCTTCTTGCAAATAAAGCATATTTTCAACATTTTTGTTACATCAGATAGTGTCCAGCGCAAAAACTCGAAAATCTCAACGCATTAACAATGAACGATACACCGTATGACATGCGCACACGTCACAAACACTTATACTAACAAACTACAGATGCGACACAATTAGTTTATGGGCTTCTCCGTCCGTGGCGAACAGTCCGGTCATCGACCACGGAAAGAATACGTCGAAGTACATCCAGCGAATTGTAGTCCGTCGTTGCTGCTGCCTCAAAAAAGTCTGCCAGAGAGTAAGGCACGCTCTGAGACAGGTCCTCTTCGTCGCTAGCACGGGAAATTGCTCTTTGTCCAATTGCCGACAGCGGCGAAGTAAGTGCTCATGTTCTTGTACCTCTTCGTGCCAGGTATGGGTGTACTCATATTGTTGCAGGCGCCCTCCCAGTCTTCGCATTCCAAGTCGAATATGGACAGGCCGAAAGGGACGTCGGCGAACGCTTTCCTGAGCTGGCAGTACTGCAATGTCCGACATAGATAGATATACGTGGTTGTATGATGCGACATATACATATGATATATCTAGTTTAGCGTAACCATTGATGCAGTAAAGAACTTTTGAAGTTGCATATACGAAAGGTACAGATTTCTCAAAAAGAAAGCTTCTTATATTGCCGAAAAAATTCGTCCTGGTCCGAGGATCGAAACCGGGACCAACGCCTTGCCGGGGTGGTCGCTCTACCAATTGAGCTATTCAGAAAGCTAGCAATCGGCAGTGCGCGGGCGAATTCATCGACAACTTGAAGCACGTCGACACATATTCTTGCAAATCAGTTCGGCGAAATGCCGCAAGGTGGCGGAAGGATTGGGAAAGAAATATTGGCAACCACCCGTTTGTAGCACGTGCTACGAACGGGTGGTTGACAATTTCCCTCTCCTAATACTTCCGTCACATTGCGGATTACCGAGCATCTGACTTGCGAAGTTGAATATAGTTCGCATGCAAGGAGAGCTGCAGCTAGAGCAAACAGGCAAACGTAAGCGATCTGTTATAAGCGATGACCTGCCAGATCATTTCCTTACGATTCCATTCCGCCGTACACGACTTCGCATTTCCTCTGTACACATGTTGCCACTTGCCGCGCATAGTGAGTGCTGCGTGCACTGCAAGTGTCAGGTGCGTGGTGCGGCCACCACGACGTTGCCTCTCAAAGCAGCAGGCTTTCGAAGGCACCGTAATTCTAAACACAATGATGACACAAGTGCATCAAACACAACTGCCTAAAGACACCTCGCAGCGGCCGGAGAGCGCGACACTTCATTTGCAGGGAGACCTACGTATATGCACACAAGTCTACAAGACATTAATACATAGGTGTGCGTATGTTGGCCTCCCAGCAAATTATAACAAAAGAACACATAACCTGATCGTTGGACTAGGCCTACATTACCAATCTTTTGTTACAAGCTGGAACCAAGAAGGCCTATGATTTTGGCGGGTAACGAAACAGAGCTATCACATTCGTAAGCATCAGTGTTCATCGCTACTGCCTCAACGATCTAGCGTGTTCAACGGTTCTTATCTTTGAACAATACCACTGTGTTATGAACATACGGAACACACCTACAATTACGGCAGAGGCGTGTTATGTCACGTTGTATATCACAGTGCCGTGAATGTGGGCGTATTCCCTATTTTGGTAACATCACCTGTAGTACTGTTCACAGAAAAAGATCTCTGACCGCGCGCGAGATTGCGGAGTTCGCAGCTCGGAGTAAGTTTCTTTCGCTATCTGACAAAGAAATGTGTTTTCTTCATTCCAGCCGGTAAACAACGCTTTGCCATGCCCACGTGTTGGTACGATCAAGCTATTACTTGTGCTTGTTTTCTTCTTGTTATCTGTTTTGCTGTGCATATTCAGACCATCTGGCGTTAATCATTACTTTGAAGTTAGGCCTTTGGCCCTCCGTGTTTTTTAAGACACTGCGCTAAATAATCAATAAGCCTGGACTAGCCCAACCAACCCTTTGCTTTTTTTGAAGTTGTATGTCTTGTTTACGATAATTATAACAATAATAATTACATAAACAACTCTCACTGCATGCTACAGTAAGAATTCTTTTCAGAATGTTGAAAGAACAGTAAGCACTCCCTGAATACTTCCAAGGACCATTGTCAATAGTTTCACTTGCAAATTTTCTAGCGTGTATGTTAACTCTGTATCTTTATGTAAGGTTTATGAGACCAATGATTGCGTTGTTCTCGTCGATACAACCTTACACTATTGTTTCCACTAAGGGCGCTGCATTGCGGGTCTTCTTTCTCTCGACTCCGTTTGCATGTATCAAGGGCATTCAGTTCTCTTATGTCCTTATACACAATAATCTGTCTTCCACAACTTGAACATGTGTATGATCAGGAATGTCATTTACAAATCCACTAGTAACACCATTTAGCAGGTCCAGAAAAACTTCGTAAGCATACTCAACCATCGCTTCGCTAGACATTACTCTGGATCTTGTTCTTGCGGTGTTGGATTATTCTCTTTGCCATCACTTCACCGCCGACAAAATCGCGCGGATCTGCTATTTGTTTTCAAGCTGGTTGACGTTATCATAACCTGCCCTGAACTGCTCAGTTGTATTATTTTCGAATTCAGCGTAAGATAGTCAAAGCATACAGCGTTTCATGTATCTGCCTGCCTCTGCCAACACTGATAATAATAACTGTTGGTGTTTTACGTCCCAAAACCACGATGTCGTTATACGTGGGACGCCGCAATGGGAGTGCTCCGGAAATTTCGGCCACCCAGAGTTCCTTCACGTGCAGCTAAATCTTAATAAACGGGCCTCTAGCGTTTCGCCTCCATCGAAATGCGGCCGCTGCGGCCGGGATTCGATCCTGCTACCTTCAGGAGGCAAGCACCATAACCACTAGGCCACCGCGGCGGGTTTCTGCCAACACTCAACTGCCCATAGGGTACAGTGTCTTTATAACGCTTATTTTCCTGGTATGACTAACTTCAATACCTCGTAGTCATTGTATTCTTCCGAGCTTTACGCTGTGTTAACATCGCGTCGCACATTGTAGGAGTCGGTTTCCCTTTCTTTGGCTTTCAGGTTACCTTGTGCTTTGTTCTATATTGACGGCATTATTCATTGTCCGGTATTTGTGTTGTGTTAATCTATTTTACATTGCTTTCCTGACTTTGTTTTATATTTTCTCTCTTTGCTCGTACTTTCTCCTGTAGAGTGTGCTCTTGAGAGAGCAAGCCCAAACCCTTACGGTTGATCCTGGGCTGATTTATTTATTTATTTATTTATTTATTTATTTATTTATTTATTTATTTATTTATTTATTTATTTATTTATTTATTTATTCACTCATTCATTCGGGGTTTATCTTCGTTATTGCGCGAGCGCAAAACAAATTTAAACTGTCCCTGGACGTTATAAAAAATTATTAAGCGTTTAATTTTTCCGCATGCTCCTCAAGGCCAGGCGTGCTTGCTTTTTTGTGGAGACTGCGATAAGCGCACTACGCTGTCGCAGGAAAAACCTCTTGAAATAGAACCTTTGCAGTAAGATTTCACGTATGATATTTATAATTTGTTTTCTAAATTCATGTAAAGTTCTAAACATCTTATTACCTTGATAGCGATGGTTTCATTCGTGTCGTAGGTCGTCATTAGAAACTGTCTGTGCTGGCTCCTGCTCACAACAATTATTTGGCCAAACCTCAGAGTGGTTGCGCCGCCATAGAGCGCCATTGGTTCATTGCAGAACTGCGACAAAGCAAAAAGGAAGAGAAATGAAAGAGGAATTGTGTTCATGCTTTACCCGTTACGAAACCATACAAGCACTTATCCTCATACAATATAAAATGAGCAGCCCTTTGTATGTGATGGACGTCCGTTGACCCATTTTACACTGTAGTTCTTGAACTCGTGCAGAACTTGAATCAGTCCGAAACTTTACGTTACGCATTTATAGAGAAAGTAAAAAGTTTAGTTTTGTTGCGGTGCACAATTTACGTTGTAGTTCTTGGACTGATGCAGAACTTAAATCAATCCGGTACTTCACGTTCTGCAATTGTACTGAAAGTGAGTTTTTTTTTTCACATTCACCTACCTTTCTACAGTATAGGTGAAGCTTTATCTATTCCCCACACCGGGACTTGGGTTGCGTTTTGCCCACGATTTCACTGAACGTTCGCTTCCACAGTCTTTAGACCTTAAGACAACGTCCTGCGATGGACGCGCTTGCTGGGGCTACTATCCGAGAGCTAAGAAGGAATTGGTGCCCTTTGATTCGGCACATTCTAAGACAATTAAGAGGGTTATGGCTTTGATGTGCCTCGAATATGTTCTCAGAGAATCGTGCCAGCATCGCTTTAGGTTGCAGTGGCCGGTGATTTAAGAGGAAATGTTTAGGCCTTGAGCGGGTTTGGTTCTATCGCACCAGAAATTCGAAGTTCAAAAAATAAGCTCTGTGCACAACTGGTTATTATGGTCGTCTTCACTTTCACCACTTTTACCGCGAATTGTGAAATGACAACCATCATTCTAGCGCACTACGGGCTCTTTGTCGAAGGTAGTAACAGATGCTCTCCCCACCCGGCGCCGGCGCAAAAAGTTCATGAAACACTGCGCGCGCCGAATGCTGCCTGCGGCGTTCCGTCGCCGCCGTCGAAGCTCCCCGCCGCATCACCGCTCGCACCCCTTCTCACCTCTCTCCCTGTTTCTGCGCTGCGCGCGCCGCGCACTCACTCGCTCAGTAGTTCCCGCCACCGAGCGCATCAGACGCTCTCCCCACCCGCTACCCACCCTACCGCCTTCATGAAAGCCAGCAGCGAGATCAGGCGCATAGTCGTTAGCTTCCCATTTCTAACGAGCTTCGCTCATCGGTTGTATTCGTGCACGGAACAAGTGCTAGTTTTTAACACGAAAGTGTTTTATGCCGGGGCCCACCAAGACTTTCATGACGTATTTCCGTCACGGAAGTACGTCAGCAAAATAACCGCCATCAGATGGCAAAGAAAAAGAACTATAAAAAAAGTTCCGTTGACGGGAGTCGAACCCATAACCTCTCGGTCCGCGACGATGGCCGGCGGGCGTTTAGCCCCATCTGAGCTACCGCCAAAACACATTACGGAGGCCACATGAACGCGCCTTTTATCTTTCGCACTTTCCTCTCACGGTGCTCTTGGATTGATGGATGGGTGCTATGAGCGTCCCCTTTACAACGGCGCGGTGACATCAGTGCACCAGGCTCGAAAAAAAAAAACAAAAAAAAACGCTCCGTTGCTACGACCGTTTCATTCGGCGCGTAATACAAGTTTAATTTCGTCAAAGCTTTAACACACCGTGAGGTGACAGCTTTAGCCCAAGCCTCGCTCACAGCATCCACCCATATAGAAAAATAGCTGTCCGACGCTCGCCTGGCTGTCGCATAGCGTTCCCCGCTCGCCCTGTGAAAAGTAGCGGCAAGGCTAGAGGAAAGACACGACGTGCGTAGCGGTTCTCTTCACATTTCACGACGCTTTGAAGGCGTGCATATCGAGTATCAGTGTTTATTATGTGCTTGTTGATGTCATCTTTGCGCGGCATTCACCATATGCGGTGCCCACGTATATGTTAAGAACTTCAGCTACCGCAAGTGTTAAATCATGATCATGAGCATTAGTCGTCGGCACGGAGATGTGCCACAACGTCAGCGCGTCCACATCAAGCGGTGCTATATTTGCCAAACAGTAGACATTGTACAAACTCTCATATACCATTGCACTACAATCAAACTACTACTGTGACGACACGTTTCACTTTCGTGTTATACCCGATTCCTATGACGGAGGGAATCAGCCATCATTTAAATGCGAAGCATTTCTTAGCGAACTTCTGCGACTTTGAGCGTATCTATCTATCTATCTATCTATCTATCTATCTATCTCTCTATCTATCTATCTATCTATCTATCTATCTATCTATCTATCTACTATCTATCTATCTATCACTATCTATCTATCTATCTATCTATCTATCTATCTATCTAGCCGCCTACGACTTTGTGCTCTCCTGGCCGTTTCGTTAATCGGATGTATACCAAAATTGGTGTGTCATAACATGCCTTATTACGAACATAAATGACAGGTCATATCATAAAAATCCATGACACGCTTGTCATGAACAGCATGATTTACATTCCACGGCCTTTGGGCTCCCTGGCCGTTCCGTTAATCGGATGGTTACCAAAATTGGTGTGTCATAACAGGGCCTTATCACGAACATAAATGACAGGTCATATCATGAAAATCATGACACGCATGTCATGAACAGCATGATTTACATTCCACGGCCTTTGGGCTCTTGCGGCCGTTCCGTTAATTTCATATATACCAAAATTGGTACGGCGGGTGACAAGAGTTCATGACGAACATAATGACAGGTCCTAACACGCAAATCATGACGCGCATGCCATGTGCAGCATGATTTACATGAGATGGTCTCGGGGCGCTCGCGGCCGTTTAAATGAAGGGATACATACGAAAAACTGGTATGACGAGACATTTCTATATGACGAACATAACTAACACGTGGTAACATGAAAATCATGATATGCATGAATGTATGACATGATTTACATGCCACGCTCATGGCGCACTCGCGGCCGTTTCGCTAGATTGATATACACCAAAATTGGTACTGTGCGATGTGACTTTATGAAGAACATGAATAACAGGTGGTAGCATGAAAACCATGACATCCATGACATGTATGTCATGATTTACATGCCGCGCTCTTGGTGCATTCGCGTCCGTTTCGCTTGCGTGATATACACTAAAATTGGTGTTACGCGACACGACAGTATGACGAACGTGAGACGTGGTAGCATGAAAATCATGACATGCAAGTCATGTACGACCTGATTTACATGCCACGCTCATGATACGCTAGCGGCAGTTTCAGTAGATTGATATACACCAAAATTGGTATTGCGCGATGTGACTGTATGAAGAACATGAATGACAGTTGGTAAGATGAAAACCATGACATGCATGTCATGTATGTCATGACTTAATTGCCACGCTCATGATGCATTCGCGGCCACTTCGCTAGCTCGATGTACACCTAAATTGGTATTGCGCGAAGCGACTGTATGACGAAGGTAAATGAGACGTGGTAACATGAAAATCATGAGATGCATGACATGCACGACATGATTTACATGTCATACTCATGACGCACTCGTGCCGTTTCGCTTGCTTGACATACACCAAAATTGGTATTGCACGACGCGATTGCATGACGAACGTAAATGAGAGGTGGTAAGATGGAAATCATTACATGCAGGTTATGTATGTCATGATTTACATGCCGCGCTCATTGTGCATTCTCGGCCGTTTCGCTAGCTTGGTATACACCAAAATTGGTATTGCGCGACGCCACTGTATGACGAACGTAAATGAAAGGTGGTAACATGATAATCATGACATGCATGAAATGTACGACATGATTTACATGCCATGCTCATGGCGCACTCGTGGCCGTTTCGCTAGATTGATATGCACCAAAATTGGTATTGCGCGATGTGACTGTATGAAGAACATGAATAACAGGTGATAACATGAAAACTATGACATGCATGCCATGTATGTCATGACTTACATGCCACGCTCATAGTGCATTCGCGGCTGTTTCGATAGCTTGATATACACCAAAACTGGTATTGCGCGATGAGACTGCATGATGAACATTAGTGACAGGTGGTAACATGAAAAACCATAATATTCATGTCATGTATGGCATGATTTACATGCTCTACTCATGGTGCACTCGCGGCCATTTCGCTCCTTTGATATACACCAAAATTGGTATTGCGCGATATGACTGTATGACGAACATAAATGAGAGGTCTTAACATGCGAATCATGTTATGCATGTCATGTACGGTATGATTTACATGCCACTGTCATGGTGCGCTTCCGGCCGTTTTGTTAACGTGATATATACCAAAATTGGTATGGCATGACACGAGTGCGTGATGAACATAAACGACAGGTCATGCATTTATATACTAGAATATGCGTTTCATTGGCATTGTGTACACTAGATTGTGCATGCATGCGTGCATGGCAAACATGCGATATATGGTGGACTAGATGCCATGGCATGAATGATTTCATTTGACTCAAAGACAAACAAGGCGATGTATGCAGCTCTTTGATGGCTGCTTCGCATTACATCGATTCCCACAGTGCGTGGGATCTGCCGAGTTTTTTTCCCATGCTTCTCTGTGGCATAGATACGGTGCGTCATTCTGCGATTAAATCAATTTGTCAGTGGGCGCTTGTGTGCCCGTGTCGTCTCTCTTGTGGGTAGGTGTTCTGGCTGTTGCTTCCTTGCTCAACCTACAACGCCACCGACACTTGAGGCAATACAAGATTCGCTTGAAAGGAGCACGTAGAGGAATCGCGCGTAGAGCTAGAGAAAAGCAAGTGAGAGGAAAGAGGCTTTCACGCTACGGGAAAGGTGTCCACGCTGCCGAGCGACAAGGCGGAGTATACCTATCTGTATTTACAAAAACTGAGAGGTGCCCGACGGAAATGCGGATCGAGCGCAGTACCTCACGCATTGGAGGCGAACGCTGTACCGCTTCACCAACGCTACGGTGGAAGAACTCTCACAAAGACAACACGTGTGGTCCCTCTAGTCCCCCGTCGTCATTACTGTCGTCGTGTAGTAATCACAGCAACGGTCGTTGTAGTAGTAAGTAGCAATAGTTGTAAGCAGTAGTTGGTAGCAGTAGTAGTAACAGCAGCAGCAGACGCAGCAGTTGCAGAAGTGCTAATCAAGGGCGCAGCTATAGACGGTGGCGCACAAACCACAAGCCTCTCTCTCCCACCCCATCGAAACATCTATACAGACTTCACTGAACAGTCGAAGGCGTGCCTCCTCTCTCTCCAGAAAATAAAAAAAGTTCCTGGCAAAGGCAGTGAGGTTAATTCGTAGTTTGTGATGTAGTCACGACCGGTCGACACTCACGGTGGCCGTGCTGTTGGGGTGGTACATGTGGTCGATGCACATCGCTTCCAGGTCAGGCCTCCCTTCCGTCATGTAGACACGCGAACACATCGACATAGAGATGGTCAGCGTAGTACGCATCACCCAAGTGTCCTCCTGAGACATCCTGTTCATAATCTTGTACTATGTGAGAACAAACAAAACACGTATATATATACATGTAAAATATGGAGAAAGACATTCTGGGGAGCATGAGTCTAGAATATAGATTAGTAAATACGGCCCAAAACACTGCAACGACCACCGTTCAAAGCGACTGACAAAGCGACTGACAAGCTTATGTAGCAACAGTGAAACTTCGCTTTGACTATATTGGTTAAAAATAGACGTTTGTGCTGAACTTCAATACGGTGGCTAAGCGGACTTGTTGGTACGTACACATAGTTATTCCAAAATTGCGCACAAACAGGACATGAAAGACACCACACTACACAGTAGTGTTGTGTGGTATCTTTCATGTCCCGTTTGTGCGCTGTTTTGGAATAACTATGTCTGTATTGGTACGCAGCAGTGTTATTCTACTTAACAATGTTATTGAAGCAATCTCAGCGAAGCAGCATAGCTTCTATTAATTTGAGTCACAGCATTTTAACGATACTTTATGATGCTTTTTAAGGGCGAAGCACCTTAGGGTCTAGGCTTGTCCGTTGTGTGGTGACCGTGCTCAAGGCACAGCACAGTGTAAAATCCCCTAAAAAAGTTTAACAATAGACTAATATCAATCATAATTGTGACAGAAGAACATAGAACACCTAGAAGCACAAACCCTTCATACTAGTCGGCGACTTCCACCTACACATTATGGACCTTAACCCCAAGCTTAGTCGTCTACTATATCACTCTATGTCACTCAATTTACATTATATGGGGCAACGCTCCGGTAACATATGTGAGACACAAAAAAAGGTTGAAAAGTACACTAATATCAATCATAATTGTGATAAAACAATATAAAACTCCTACAAGCACAAAGTTCAAACACTTTATACTAGTCGGCGACTACAACGTAGACATTATGGACCTTAGGACCTTGTTTCGCCCACTCGTCACCATTCACTTCGTGGAGACGCGTTCCATTTTTTTTATATTAGAGAAACTTAAGGCTGGGAAGATTACTCTACTGCACTACGCCTAAAGTATACTACCGTTCTTTTTCAGAGAACGAGACAAATTCTTTTTCGAACTACAGCGGTACGACTTCGATAAGGTATGCAGTATTCGAGAGGAAAAAAGTCAATTCTGAAGACTACAGGCTACAGAACTTTGATAAACGGCCTGGATTTTTTTCCTGTGACCTCCCGAGTGTGAGTAATGCCTCGAAAATCAGAAGTGCGGACTTCGCGGTTGGTTATTTCCCAGTTAATATTTGGACTGATGTTTAAGAGTCATGGCCGATGTGGCAAATACTATATAAGTTGTTAAACTGAAAGTTTTGAGATACAATATACTAAAGCGAAACTGAGAAAACCGTGGTTACTAGCACTTGGATACACCGGCTCCTTGCTATTTACAGTGACAGTAACCACCACTGTTCTATTTTATATTATAACGAGCGCAGTGGCAAAGAAAGAAGAATATAAAGATACTCTTCATAATTGCATGATGTAAAATGGCAGCGCTATATTTTCAAGAATTCATGTATACCGCATAAGAAAAAAGCCGGCAGATCCCACGCATTGTGGGAATCGATGTAATGCGAAGCAGCCAGCAAAGAGCTGAATACATCGTCTTGTATATCATTGAGGAAAATGCGTGTCATGGTTTTCATGTTAACTCCTATTATTTATGTTCGTCACACAGTAACGTCGCGCAATACCAACTTCGGGGTCGATCAAGCTAGAGAGACGGCCGCCAGCGCCCCATGAGCGTGACACGCAAGTCATGCTGTACATGACATGCGTGTCATGATTTTCATGTTAACTCGTGTTTTTATGTTCGTCACACAGTCACGTCGCGCAAAACCAATTCCCGGGTAGATCAAGCTAGCGAAACGGCCGCCAGCGCGCCATGATCGTGGCACGTAATTCATGCTGTACATGACATGCGTGTCATTATTTTCATGTTAACTCGTGTTATTTATGTTCGTTACGCAGTCACGTCGCGCAATACCAATTTCGGGGTAGATCAAGCTAGCGAAGCCGCCGCCAGCGCCCCATGAGCGTGGCACGTAAGTCATGCTGTACATGACATGCGTGGCATGATTTTCATGTTAACTCGTGTTATTTATGTTCATTACACAGTCATGTCACAAGATACCAATTTTGGTGTATATCAAGCTAGCGAAACTGCCGCAAGCGCTCCATGAGCGTTGCACGTAAGTCATGCTGTACATGACATGCGTGTCATGATTTTCATGTTAACTCGAGTTTTTATGTTCGTCATACAGTCACGTCGCGCAATACCTATTTCGGGGTAGATCAAGCTAGCGAAACTGCCGCCAGCGCCCCATGAGCGTGCCACGTAAGTCATGCTGTACATGACATGCGTGTCATGATTTTCATGTTATCTCATGTTATTTTTGTTCGTTACACGGTCACGTCACAAGATACCAATTTCGGTGTATATAAAGCTAGCGAAACGGCCGCCAGCGCACCATGAGCGTGGCACGTAAGTCATGCTGTGCATGACATGCGTGTCATGATTTTCATGTTAACTCGTGTTATTTATGTTCGTCACACAGTCACGTCGCAAGACACCAATTTTGGTGTATATCAAACTAGCGAAACGGCCGCCAGCGCACCATGAGCATAGCATGTAAATCATGCTATACATGACATGCGTGTCATGGTTTTCATGTTATGACTTGTCATTTATGTTCGTCATACAGTCATGTTACGTCATACCAATTTTGGTGCACATTCGATTAACCAAGCGACCAGGAGAGCACAAAGTCGTAGGCGGCTAGATAGATAGATAGATAGATAGATAGATAGATAGATAGATAGATAGATAGATAGATAGATAGATAGATAGATAGATAGATAGATAGATAGATAGATAGATAGATAGATAGATAGATAGATAGATAGATAGATAGATAGATAGATACGCTCAAAGTAGCAGAAGTTCGCTAAGAAATGCTTCGCATTTAAAAAAAACACATTCGCTGCACAGTGTGCAGAGGCACTGGTTCGTTCAGTGACGTCAGCAAAATATCACTTTACAGAAACGACACATGAAAGTGACACAATGCAAGATATTTTGATATGGAGCAATCAAACTCGTAACACGCCAGCAGTATTCAGAGACAAATCAAATTTAGCGCTGTCAGTATAGTTAGGTTTGGCGACAAAACGAAGGAGCCGCAATCTCTCACCATGCCCAAAATGTTTGTAGTTATCGCGACTTCGTAAGGAGCGCCACCTGTGACCGAACACGGTAGATTCGCCGCGAATTCGTCAAACGTCAAGTGCGTCACAATGATGACGGCGTCCAGAGGAAAGTTCCTGCAATCAATCGACATACTTATCATCACCTCCAGCAGTTGACACATCAATAAAGTCCGATTGCAGGAAGCAAAGACATGAGTTACACGAGAGAGGGGAAAGCGCTCCGAACAACCCCGTCCGCCCCTCGTACACCTTAGCAGCCCTGGATAGCGACTGCATTTTACGCTGCACATTTACTATAATGCTGGAATGAAGCTTAAACAGCCAAACTTGCATATGGTGATCACAAAAAGGGCACTCTTGTTTTGTGTAGTACGTATACATCACCTCCAGTGCTGATTTCATTAGGTACTTAGCTCGAGTCTCTGCCCCCGCCAGATCCGGGCAAGTTACTCCTCTGGCCGGAAGTGACTCTAGTACTTCCGGCTATCGTTAACCACACGCTGCGCGAAATGAGGCCACCGCCAATAGCCACCTATAATAGAATTTACCACTTTGTATCACTACGCGGTATAAAAAAAAAAAAACATTGGCACACGTCAGGGTGTACTTCTGCACCACAAGGACACTCGTCATCCAAGTTATCTTACCTGACTTTTTGATCTTGGACACTGCGATAAACTACGCGGACGCCACAAGAATAAATGACACAACCCGAACGCTGCACCTAGGACGAATAAACGCAATAGAGGCAGCAACCTCCCGTATACATAACTTCAATAAAAAATTCAGAGACCTTCTACAACTCTGAAGATTGAAGCGAGCGGCTGCGGCATGCGCGTTCTGAGGCAGCAGCTTCACGTCGTTTTCGCGCCTATTCGCGCTTCTGTGCGCTGTGGCACTACTTCAATTGCCGCTCTTCTTCCTCCAAGCCTACGACACGCGTCCGTCCCATAGCGAGTCCAAAATGCTGATAACAGCGCTGGCGCGATCTCAACGTGACGACGGGGCACAACGATTCGTGGGGAGGTCTAGTACCACGACACTTGGGAAAGCGGACATCGGCGGTGGCGAAGTGGAGAGGGGTGCCTAGCTGTGCCGATGGGGTGTAGGGGCGCCGAAAATTTTGTTATATGCGTCGTTTTGTCAGCCGACGCTGTCCGCCAGAGCATAAACATATACAGCCTCGCTGTAAAACAAAAAAAAAAGAAAAAGCAGAAAAAGGAAGAAAAAAGAACACAAGCCAGATCCACAATAAATATACTGTAGAATATTCTAACGCAGTTGTGGATTTTAAATGCGAATGCATTTCTTAGTCGGGCTATGTAAAGCGTCCGGCGTTCTCCGCGGCGCCCTCTCCCATAGAAACAGCTGCGGGCGCGCGCGCTTATCCTCGCCCCTAGCAACCGGAGCATGTGGTGCGAGAGAGTCTAGGAGAGGGTAGGTCCAGTGCTTCGCTGCTCCTTCTCTCGCCGTTCGCTCTCTCTCCTCCCTGCGCCCCACTCTCCCGTCCGCTCGCGCCTCACTCTCGACCGTTCGCTGGCTGGGCGCCTCTCAAGAACATCCGGAAATGTGTGCTCGAGACGCCGCTGACGCCGCTGTGAAACGCCAACGCCAAGCCGAGAACGGTGGCGCCCCACTCTCCCGTCCGCTCGCGCCTCACTCTCGACCGTTCGCTGGCTGGGCGCCTCTCAAGCGATGGCAGAAGTCGGTGAAGGCGAATGTCTGACGGCAACGGTACCCTCTCTCGGCGCAAGAAATGCATTCGCATTCCCTCACGATTCCCTTCGGGGAGGTGGGGGCATTTTTTTTTTCTTTTTGCCTGCGTTTCCTTGCTTTAACACCACACGCCCACTACTTTCACATCACGAAGGATGTTCTCGCTATCAACGTGGCGTAATATTACTGGTGAGAACGTGGCGAACCCCGAGTTTTCAACAAAGGAAACACGCGCAAGGCAGATGATGACTGCAATGAGACGGCAACTTGGGCGAGTTGGTACCGGTTCCTGTTTCAGTCTAACCGCGCCCAACAAAACAACCAGAGTGAAATGAGAAGAAGCGGCGCACACAACGGGCGCCGCCTCGCAAATTAACGGTCAGTCGCGAGTAGGCGCTTCTTGTGCGTGTTTCAGTCTGGTTGTTTTGTTGTGCGCTGTTACACTGAAGTATGAGCAGATGATAAAACCAAGAAAGACTACTTAAACGGCGCAACCGTATTTAGAGCATTTTCACGAGTAAACAGTCTGTATCTCTAAAGCACCGTTGCAGGCCACCATGGCCGACGAAGTAGATGAGCGAATCGAAGCAGACCAATCAGAAACACCGGTGAAGCCTTCGTCCCCGGTGATCGTTTTCGCCTCGCGACTTGGGCACCACTAACACCCTTGTGCGTGTTGCTCGCCTTCCGTCAACCCACGAGGTAAGAAATATACGTTAGAACTAGGCAGTATTATTCCCTTTCAAGTCAAAGGGTCCTAAACCAGGAGAGCGCTTTCGATAGGGCAGAAAATGTTGCTGGTTTTGGCCTGCGCTGGCGTCGGCGGTTACATATATTTGACGTCAGGACAATGGCGTAACATTGCGTTACAGCGCCTCAGTTCCACACGACATTACAAAAAAGACATGACTTGAGCGCGCTAAAAAGACACGCAAAAGAGTGTGTGCCTTTTTATCGCCCTAAAATCATGTTTTCCAAATCGCACCAAATTGCCCAAGAACTTTTAAGACATAGAGACATAAAGAGGTATAGGATTGGGTATCCAGGCATTGGCTTTATTGGGTTCGTTGGGTATGCGTGAACGCCTCGCAGATTATGTACAGTAGGCTTTGTCCTCCGTAAAGCCAAATGTAAGTGGATCGCGCTCGGATATTTGTGAGATCAATGCGGAGGAGCTT
Source organism: Rhipicephalus sanguineus (assembly GCF_013339695.2). NCBI lineage: Eukaryota > Metazoa > Arthropoda > Arachnida > Ixodida > Ixodidae > Rhipicephalus > Rhipicephalus sanguineus. Next base: position 63,419,808 of record NC_051179.1, read on the forward strand.
AGAGGGTCAGCATGGGTACGCACGCTCTTTTAGAACAACAGGGGCCGTAAAGCTAACCCGAAAAGTGCTTAGTGTACGGCGCATGCGCAGCGCAGAGAAACCGCAGCGATTGCGTACGCTGAGCTCTATATGAACTATTCTAAAGCTCTCTGTATTAAGCGACGCAGGCAGAACCTGTATATCGTGGCTCCGTCTATGACTTCATGTGCAAAAATGGCGTTCGGTCAATCCATAAGCGTTTCCACGTCCAGTCGTTCGTAAGCGTTTCCACGTCCAGTCGTTCGTAGGCAACCAAATGCTGAAGGGCTTGCCCCTGAATACTCACCGAAAGTTTTGTGTGAATATTGTGGGTGGGACATCTTCGGCCCGCGGCCAGAGATAGTAGCTCGCCACGAGAAGGCCACGATCTGGCTTGGGCTGCGTCGGATTGCTTTTCTTGAGATCCTCCTGCTGCTTCCTGAATTCCTGCGAAGAAACATGAAAACGCCTGATTCGGTCTATTGAATAAAACAAGTTAGAGTCTTCCTTTAAAAATTGACGCAGAATCTCCTCCGGGATATCACTGTGCTTTGTGAAAGTGCGAGCAGCAGCGCGGAAGGTGTACGGTTGCAACACCTGAATGTTAAGTGAGACCAGTGGTCACATGAAGAGCCACGTACTGCGCTGTTTCCGATGTCATCCAGTATCACGCGCTTGTTCCGCGTCGCGCCCTTCCGTGGAACGTCGTTCACGTGTGGCATCGACATTGCATCTTTCATCTTCTCACTTGCGTTCGTCAGCGTCTTGCCGTAGCTCTCCCGGTATGACATATGCATATGGTTCTGATGCCTTCTGCAGGCGTGGGCCATTGGTCAAGAGAGTCACCTTTCTGAGCGGGAGATCGATAGTTTCTAGGGTCACTGCCAGATTACTTTTTATTTATTTAATTTTATAGAGAAATTTCTCTATGGCAATTAGTATTACGTGACAGCAGGACGGACACACATACACGAAGGTTTTCTCGTTGGAAGGTGCAAAAGTCTAAGAATTTCAAAGACGGTGAGTCTACGTCACGTGTAATAGGCACAGAGCAACATTCAGAACAAAACGTAAACGATTCACAGTTCTCATTACTAGAGGAGAGCACTATCTAGCTGCTACTAAGATTGAACTGTGTGTGAAAAAAATTACACCATCTCCCTCTAAAGGGAACCATGTGTGGATGCGAAGCAGCAGGGAGATGGTTAGCTTGAGCGGGAGGTGGTGTAATTTTTTTTCTTGCGTTCTCGAGCCTGTGCCTTCCTCTAGCGTAGCATCAGCACTGTCTTCCAGTCTCCATCCAGCTCCCGCTGCGTGGAACTGCCGGCGTTCGAGGTATTCGACTCCCGCAAAGTCGCAAGATGATGTGCATCTGCCTCTCTGCAGTCCATGCCATTGGTGTCGTCGTGGGATTCTTCAGCGACGGAAGGAGAGCACGAGCGTTTCGCGTGTAGAGCCACAGAAGCAGAGGCGGCCATCGGCCTCTCGTGCCACGTCAAGACGCCGGAGCCATCGCTGCTACCTACTCGTCGCAGGAGAGAATGAGGCGCGCGAGAGGGGGATGGGTGTGTGGAGAGGAGGTGTGTGGAGCGGGTTTGTGCATGCGCAGTAAGGGTGGTCACGCCGCACACCACCACCGGATTGAACTCCGCCATAACATGCTTCGCATCTAAAAAATAGTCGACGATTTAGAATACCGTGTGTACTTTATACTATGGGCGAGCAGTGAGCCACTTCTCAAACAAATCTGACTGTTCAACGAACCTGGAGGGGAATTTATAACACTATATGCTGTCCCACGAAAGACATAAGCTTATTTACCGTTTTCTCGCTCCCGTGCCTTCGGCGGATCGTTGGAGCCAAATACACGCAGTTGCCTCAGTAGGCCTCTTTCGTTGTATACACAGATGGGGAACAAGGTTTCCACGTATCTTCTGTTTGATCTAGCCATCTGGGCCACTTATATATTTATATTCATTTGAACCGCAAGACTACCTTTCTAAAGCAGCACTTAAGTTTTTGTCAGAAATCATTCCAGGTAAGCAAAGCGTCGTTTGCGTATAATTACTATTTCGAAAATACGCAAGGTCTTTTCACGCCTATCTGTTACGAATGATCTGTCGGAACGATGCGTGAGCATCCGCTAATAATAACGAGCTGATTCGTCATTTTATGATGCTGTGTTGAGACGGGTAGCGTGCCCTTTGTTAGCGATGACGTCCAGTATTGCGTGCTGTAGTCCCCGCGTAGGTTACGGCCTTCCACGGAACATTGCTGTCGGGCGGTATCGGCTGAACGTTCCTCACCTTCCCTCTCGCGTTCGTCAGCGTATGAAACGACACTGCAGCAGCCGCATCTAGCGAACAGCGCAACTCATCGAGGTTTTGGCATTCAACGTTCTCAGCCTCTGTTCTATCCACCTCAGCACGAAGGCATCTCCTAATGAGCTACAATTCACCTTATACTGTACGAGCCGACTGACGACCGGTTGCCTGCGCTACGCATTATATGACCGGCGCAGTTACATTTCTTGCGCTGAATGTGAACTACGATATCGGCTACCCCTGTTTCCACTCCGACCCATTCTGCTGACTTCTGATCTCTTGAGCTCGCACCCGCCATTCCTCGTTCCATTCCGCCCCATGTGTTAGAACTGCTGATATGCAATGATTGTACTTTTTTTTTATTTTAGGGACAGCCGCAGATAATCTACAATGACTTAGGAGTTAGGAATGCCTGATGTATGCACTCCAGCCTATGCTTATTCTTCAGTGGATGTCCTTCTCGTGAGTGGGCTCCCCTGTTACTAATTGACCAATCATCATCATCAGCCTGACTACGCCCTCTGCAGGGCAAATGCCTCTCTTATGCTTCTCCAATTAATCCGGTCCTGTGCTTGCTGCGGCCGCATTATTCCCACAAACTTCTTACAGAAATCTCATCCGCCAACGTAACCTTCTACCTCCCCTCGCTTGCTTGCTTGCATGGTTGGTAGAGAACTAGACGCATAATTCTAAGTGGTCTGTAGTCGGATAAAACTGACGAAGGCCGGAGAGGCCCCTCCCAGATGATCGAAGTGCGCCAGTCGACTGTTGCCTCTGCGACTGAAGAAATAGTTTCATTGTCTGTTGGATTCAATTGCCCTTCTTTCGTTCTTACATGGAGTCGGCGATGTTTTCCGAAGGCTGGGTCACCGACCGTCCGGCTTATGGCGTCATTGGTGCAGGCTTGTGTGCAAACGCCTTTGAGGTGGAAATGACGCTGCCTCATAAAGTTGAACCCGACTATACACATACTTTTGTAGAGATTTCAAGGTGTGGTTGCCGATTGCGAACTCTATCTCTTTCGATAGGTTGCTAAGCATTTTCTTCGTCTTCCGCTGGTTCATATTATGTCCTAATTAATAGTTCCTCGGTTTAGACCTTCAATAAAGTTTTGCACTTCGTTGCCATCATTGCTGAAGAACACATCAGTCATCCGCAAATCGTAGGTTGCCGAGATACTCTCCGTTAATCTTTTTTTCCCGCTTCTTCCCAGTCCAGTCGTTTAAATATTTCCTCCGGGCGTGCAGTGGACAGCATTGTAGAGATCGTGCCTCCTAGGCTGACCCCCTTCTCGATCGCAACTCTATTGCTTTCCTTGTGGAGAAGCAAAGTAGCGGTGCATTCTTTGTAGATACTGGCTAAAGTTTCAAGTATTTCTTGACGGCCGGTGTAAGGCTTCCAGTACTGCTGATATCTTTGCCGAGTCGAACGCCATTTTGTTTTCTATGAAATCTATATAAAATGTTTGTTGTACTCAGCCGTTTGCTCAATTATCTGAATCATGATACGGCTGTGATCTATTGTAGAGTACCCCTTCTTGAAGCCGACCTACTTTCTAGCTTGGTTGAAGTCGGCTGTTTCTCTTATTCACGTCGAAGTTATCTTTGCAAATATTTTGTATAACACTGATAATGACCTGATAGGCCATAGTTGTTACACTTTTATGCCTCCCTCCTAGCGTATTAATATAATGTTAGCATATGCTCAGCTTACTGACACATTCTAAGTTTCGAGAGAGTGAGTGTAGAGGGTCGCTTTTCCGCGGGGCACATCTCGTATTGTTAAATATAGAAACTCATCGGCAGTTGCATAAGGATCCTCACGGTCTTGTCCTATTTCCATGTCATTCGAGGATGGATGACTTATACGTGTTCTGTACAGTTCCGAGCAGAAGTCTTCTGTTACCTTCTCTTTATCATTGAAATCGCTAATAGCATTGCCCTGCTTATGATTTAGTCTGTGTTTTTTGTCCTTCCTAGGGAAGTTCCCATCAAACTGTTTTGATTACGGCTTCCTTCTTTTTTTGTTTTTTTACTGTTGCATTTATCTCTTTGACGTTACAAATTCCTTATGCCACTGACTTTCTTCTTGTTGACCAGCCTTGTTAGCTTATCCTATTGTATTTTAGATCTTGAGTTAGTCACCTTGATATGTTGTAGTTTCTGTTGTGGTTTAGGAGAGGTTGGTTAATTTCCCCCTTGGTACTTCATCTTCAAATTCAATTGCTGCTTCAGAAATTTGATTTTCGCAACATTCAAATTTTTGTGACGTACACAATGCACCACGTCGGCTTCACATGTTATCCTAGGGAGGACTTTTGTTTCATTATTACAAGATACTTGAACAAAGCCTTCTTAGAAAGCGGTCTCCTTTTACGTGTGTCTTGTAGCGCTGGTACGACACATTTTTATGGTTCCCATATGTTCACCTTCGGCGAGCGCGGGTGTTCGGTCGTCTCTCTTACGCCACCTCGGAACCCACATTATCCGACGGTCACAAAGGCAGTACTACGTCGCGGGCGAGCTCAGTAGTACTGAAAATAACGGATATTTGGCCCGGGGGGGGGGGGGGGGGTGGACAACCGGCATCTGAGCCTGGGGCTGTAGGCTCCATACCCACCAGCACGGACGAAATTTATTTTTCATGAATTTATTTCTTCATAGCGTTTCGTTTTGCGTAACAGATAGACAGAAGGAAGGACGAACGAAGACACAAGTTTCTTGTTGAGCCGACGCAGCAATGCTTATGCACTTAACAAATGACAACACAAATCAATGCAGCAAATAGTCAATTGCTTCTGAATCAAAGGTAAACATTCGGCATATACACGGAAGTCAAGAAATCGCGTATAAGCGCTGCGTATCTCGGGCCTACGCACCCCTGCGGAAAAAGCCAATCAGGCATTGAAATGACGGGTACTTTCAAAGAAGGACTTTCAAAGAGGTACTTTCAAGGAGGGAACTTTCAAGAATTTTCACCTCCACTGATCTTACATTCTTTCTTTAGGTTTTGATCGTCTGTCATTCTAGCGTATGCATTGTGCGACGCATCATATCGACGCGGGATCTTCAATTCAAGCTGTATGCAAACTACGTGTTCAGCATTACGCGCGTCCTTATGAACACTAGTACATTAATGTCGCCGTAACCTAAACATAAAGGAAAACGGATACCATTTTTTTTAATAACGCGTAAGCGTTCCTGGTTAGTCCGTCCGTCCGTCCGCCCATTCGTCAGTAGCGTCGCGTGTTACGTGTCACGATAAAGAGGGCGACAATGGAGATATAGTGCAAAATAATAAATAGTGGCGGGTGTCCAGGTCAATCGTACAAACTAGCATACGAGAAGCACCGGACCTATATTATGTGTTCTCATACAATAAACACCTGACATACCGCGTTTACTCGCGTATTACCTAACCCGTAGTGGTTGGCACCGTTTGTTGTCGACTAGCGTTGCGTAAGTGCATGTTTATGTCCTCTAGTGTTGGCTAAGTAAGGGCTAACGTTGGCTAGCATTGGTTAATGATGGCTATTATAAGCTAGCGCTGGCATATATTTGTCTGATTGTCTAACATTTGAAATAAGGTTTGCGTGCTATCTGACAATTCCTTACTAGGGAGTTTCCCTTTCAATTACTGACACTCCGGTATTTTTGCATGCGTTATCCATGCCCTATTTTTTTTTAGATGTGAAGCAGCTTTTGCTCGAGGCTGTGCCCTTCCTTCCCTCATGCGTGCGCTACCCACGGCGCATGCGCCAACTCTCCCCCCTCTCCTCACTTGAACGCGAGGAGGTGGGGTGGAGGAGGTGGCGTGAGCGCTGCCTCCGCTTCGTTTCTCCTCTCCCGTTCCTCTCTCGCGCGCTCGCTCCCGTTGCACTCTCCTTCGCAACGGCGCTATGGACGCTCGCGAAGCTGAACGCAAACGGCAACGCCGGCAAGCGAATCTCGAAGCTGCGAGGCAACGCGAAGCCGAAGCGCAACGGACACATCGAGCTGTGGGGGTAACATAAGCGGTAGACAACATATACACAACTCCACACACAAATGAAACATACACGGAAACATACAAATGGGACAACAATGGAAACACAAGTGAACACCCAGCGCTGATTCGCATCCCCACATGGCTCCCTTTAGTGGGAGATGTTGTAATTTTTATGTTGTGGAATCTTAAAGCCCTAACCACACGTACGCGTTATAACGCGTCACTGCGTGGCGTGTAGACTGGGGCTTCGCTTCGGGTTCCGCGTTAGCGCGTGATCCGGCCTCCTCGACTAACGCTGACGCTTAGCATCGCTTGCTGGCTCGTTCCAACGCATACGTGTGGCTGGGGCTTGCCTCCCCGACTGACGCTGACGCACTTAGCGTCGAGCGCTGGCGCGTTCCAACGCGTAAGTGTGGTCGGGGCTTTATCGAAGCGGCCAGCTTAGTGCCAGTCTCAACTTGTGGCGTGAACACGCTTACCTTCAGTAAGTTGAACGCATCTCCGATGATCGTTTTTTGATGGCGCGTTTCGTCTTCCTTGACGCCGATGTCGAATACGGCGTAATGGTAGATTTTCTTCGACGTCCAGTAATCTTTGATCTTGGCTTTGCCAGTACTGCTGGTGATATCCCTCAACACGGTTGAGCGGTTCCTGCAGCGCAGCCGTGATTAGAAAATTGATATCTCCTGTTAGCAGCGTTATCGCACTCTAACCACTAAACACAAGGAACGTCACTTTATGTCTGCGTATAACCAGCTGCCTGTCTAACAACATACGGACACACAAAGAAAGCAGTTGGGTTTTTGTGGGTTTTTTTTTCTTTTTTAGATAATTTTCCTTTGGATATAATTCACTGTGGTAGCAAATGTATGGACACAGGAGCTCCTGTGTTTTTATTCCGTAAGCTTCCGAATAAAAGCTTAGAAGCCAGACGGAACATCGCCTCGATACATGTCTTTCTTATAAATATACATGTTTATTTTATATGTAATCTTTAAGTAAACAGCGCCGTACAAGGATCACATCCGAGAAAGATTAACTTTAGGCAGCATTATCGGCTCTTTTTTTTTCATTTTCCATTTCTCATGAACGCCTTTCACAGCTAATTACCTAAAGCCATGAACCAAAGACACTTGCACTTGGCTGCGCATAGCGCGCATGCGCATACTCTTGGCCATTCCTCCGATGTGCTCCGTTGCACGGCGCTGTTAACTTAAAGATTACTTAAAGATATGTTGTAGTACACAGCGTAGCAGACGGCGCTCGCAGCTCAGTGTGTTTTGTGCGCTTGTGCATCGTAGGAGGAGCAGGACAAAACAATTATTGAAAACAAGTGAACATGGTTTCTTCGAGTGCGGGAGGCGACGATGGTTAGTCGGCCAGAAGCCCCTGCTCCTTGGGTCACCAAGGGTTACCATGCATACGTATACTGGGACAGGCCTATGGCTTACCATGCATACGTATACTGGGACAGCCCCATAGTATGTGGAAGAACTCGGCCCGGGGGGCTCGGCACAGCTTGCACTGAGGTGCAAATGCAGTGGGATAGATGCAGGAGTACAGAATTGGTGTTGGAAAAGAGCCCGGCCGCATGCCTCCACACGAGCTCCTGCCGTTTAGTTAGCGATTCGTGCCCGCGGGAGATCTCTTGTAGCTTAGAATAACAGAGAGCTGAGCTAGTTGGTACGTATTCATTCTAAAAAGAGACAGGGCGTGCAAACACGGACACAAGAAAGAGATCAGGACACCACAAACGCCGACTAACAACTGAAGAGACGCACAATGGCTGAAACGAAAGAAGGCACGAAAACTTATCTGCGCATGCCCATGCAACCGGCGAACCTATTAACCCGGCACGCGTGGCGGTCTACGTGGAAGATAACTGTTAAGGCATTTGATTTCATCTTTATGCAAGTTAATCGACGGTTGGCTCACGCATGCGCTACCACTATTCTCGATATGCCATGCTTCAATCATCAGGCGCGTTTCTTCATTTCTATGCCGGTACAACACTGCGCATTCATCGAATTTTGGCGTGCACTTACAATCTCGACAATGTAAAGATAGATTAGAAGGTGAGCCTCCTGTTAGCGATCTCTTATGTTCCAACAATCTCTGGTTAATGCATCGGCCCGTCTGTCCTACGTAGAAGCGGCCGCAGCTGAAAGGGACCTTATACACCACACTCGTAGGGCAATCAGTGAATTTGCTGGTGTGTTTTACGAAACAATTATCGGTCCGCTTCTTGTCTTTTACTCGCTCATTCTTCCTCTGCACAGCGGCACAAATCTTACCTAGCTTATTGGCAGCCGTGAAAACAACATTAACGCCGTATCTACTTCCTACTTTCTTTAGCCTGTGAGATATGCAATGAATGTACGGAATACCTACGACACGCTTCTTCCTATCGCTTTCTGCAACCATGCTCGGACTTAACACAATAGACTTCTTTAAACGCTCAGCGACCGTGGCCACTGCATCACAAGGATACCCTACATCTAAAAGACGCGTAACCTGTGCGCTAAAGCTATCACTCATTTTGTGCTCACACGACTTGGTGAGGGCTGACTTAAGGCAAGACATGGCGATGCCGTTTTTTACAACCTTCGAGTGCTTCGACGAAAAATTTAACAGCGGTTTGGAAGATCTAGGAGAATACTGCCAGCACACGTGGTTCTTCTGGAACGTTAAGGAAATGTCTAGAAATTGTATTCCATTATTCTGAGGCACCTCTTTTGTAAAGCTCAGCCCTCCTCCATTTACTTCAAATTTTTCGCTCACGGAAGTTACCACCTTTTCAAAGTCCTCATCACTACAAAAAAATCAAGTAGTCGTCCACATAACGAAAAACCTTAATAACCGAATTACCTAAGGCGCCTTCCAAAAGATTGTCAATCTTGCTAAGGTATAAATCACTAAGAACCGGAGCAACCTTAGAACCAATACATATCCCTGATTTCTGCACATAAACGCCTTCCTTCCAACCTACCAGCGTCGACTTTAAATACATGGAAAGGATTTCTAGAAATGCCCCGGTAGAAACACCACATTTATCGGTGAAAACCGTCTGGTCGCCTTGTTCGTTAATACATTCATTAACACATTTTAACAAGTCCTTATGCGGCAAAGAATAATATAGGTCTTCAATATCCATACTAAAAGCTTTACAACAGCCGGGGTTCTCCTCTGAGAGGAACTGAACTAGCGCCTGAGAATTACGCATACGAAAAGGGTCTGAAAAACTCAGAGAGGTTAAGCAGTTCTGCAAATAACTAGATACAGCGACTTGCCAGGTGCCTTGCTCTGAAACGATTGCTCGAAACGGAATCTCGTTCTTATGTGTTTTGGCTGAAAAAAACAATTCTAAAGTAAGTGATTTAGCCTTCTTGACATTACAAGCTATTCTCTCAAGATTATGTCTTAACAAAAGGTCGACAGCACGTTGCCTAACTACCGATGGCTTAAGTTTTACCGTCCTAAAATTCTTTTCTATGGCTGTTAATGCTTTTTCTGAGAACAAACTGTCCGGCATAATTACAAAATACCCTTCCTTATCTGAAATTACTGGCCTGAGTTTCTTCTCGACACAGTAATTAACCAAAGGCCGGATAGGATCAGAACATTTGAGATGCATATTAGAACCCTTGATGCTAGCAACGCAGTCTGAAATGCAGTGGGAACGCTCTTCTTCAGAAACAAGTCTAGTGATTGTACGCGGCAAACTTAAAACGTCTATTGGTTTCAGGTTCGGCTTAAAACAGTATTTAGGACCTAAGGCTAGGGTTTTGCAGTGACTATCATCTAAGGCAGCTCCTCCAAGGACTAGCAAGTTATTTTGCGGTGAAACAGTAGAAATAATCTTCCTCTTACATGGTTGAAGTTCTCGAAGTTTTACCCTCCATATGAATTCCGCATGCTGGTTAGCTACCCTCATCCAGTCGGCGTATATCTGCTTCTGGCGGCGGTCGTCACGTCGAGCAACGGAGCTTGTTTTCAAGTCGAGCAACGGAGCTTGAGGCATTCCTGGTAAAATCTCACTTGACGCCATGATTCCGCGGTCAATATGGCACATATCCTCCTGGCATGTCCGGTAGATGGTTGCAGAAAGCCGCACAAAAGCTGAACTTCGACTGGGCAAACTCTATTCTTAGAAAACCATGAAAAAGTTCTAGCACGGACCAAGCAAATAGCAATTAAAGAAGCCAAAGAGGCAGGATTGTTCAGATAAGTAGGAGAACACGGAAAAGGGCTCAGAGTACTAGAAATGAAGCTTAGAATAACAGAGAGCTGAGCTAGTTGGTACGTATTCATTCTAAAAAGAGACAGGGCGTGCAAACACGGACACAAGAAAGAGATCAGGACACCACAAACGCCGACTAACAACTGAAGAGACGCACAACGGCTGAAACGAAAGAAGGCACGAAAACTTATCTGCGCATGCCCATGCAACCGGCGAACCTATTAACCCGGCACGCGTGGCGGTCTACGTGGAAGATAACTGTTAAGGCATTTGATTTCATCTTTATGCAAGTTAATCGACGGTTGGCTCACGCATGCGCTACCACTATTCTCGATATGCCATGCTTCAGGAGGCTCACCTTCTAATCTATCTTTACATTGTCGAGATTGTAAGTGCACGCCAAAATTCGATGAATGCGCAGTGTTGTACCGGCATAGAAATGAAGAAACGCGCCTGATGATTGAAGCATGGCATATCGAGAATAGTGGTAGCGCATGCGTGAGCCAACCGTCGATTAACTTGCATGAAGATGAAATCAAATGCCTTAACAGTTATCTTCCACGTAGACCGCCACGCGTGCCGGGTTAATAGGTTCGCCGGTTGCATGGGCATGCGCAGATAAGTTTTCGTGCCTTCTTTCGTTTCAGCCGTTGTGCGTCTCTTCAGTTGTTAGTCGGCGTTTGTGGTGTCCTGATCTCTTTCTTGTGTCCGTGTTTGCACGCCCTGTCTCTTTTTAGAATGAATCTCTTGTAGCGTTAGCTACACTGGCCGAGGCTGAACAGTTTCGCGTGGCAGTTTGAAAGCCGTGCTGCGCATGCGCGAGGAGCAGTGATGTCACACGGCGCACAGGTGGCGCACCGGAGCCGCCGCCGCTAGCCGCCGCCGCGCGCGGTGGAGCGGAGCGCGGCCGCGTCTGACGCAGTGGCCGTCTGAAGGCTGTTTCACATGCCGCGATTGCAGCGAAGGAAATCGCTCGGTTCGCTCTATTCGCTCTGTTCGCAACCGCCGCTAATGGCGGTTTCGTTTCACATGGACCGCGAATGGTCTGCGATTTTCGCTCTGCGACTGGCGCGGCACGCAAAGTTCCTTGCTGCCGTTGTTCGTGGCAGACACTGCATAATTTTCGAATATAATGTAACAATCTGTGTGTTACGATATTCTTAAATTTTCATCACCGGTAGCGAAGAGAACGCCTGTCTTGTCATTTAAAAACACTTTACAATCTAAATTCACTTGAAAATACGCAACAACGGCCATAACCAAAACAAACTCGTTGACGCAATTTCGACGGCTCGGCCGGGTCGGCACAATTTCGACGGGTCTCGACTGGAAAATCGCTCCGCCGCTGCGAACAGAGCGAAAAATTTCCAACATGTTGGTCGCTCGCCGCTGACCGCTGCGGCGAGAGCGATCGGCCTTTTTTTCGCTGCGAGCGAATTCGCAGCCTGAAAATCGCTCTGTTTTGTGTCATCTGAAACGGCCTTGACGCTGCGCCGGAGACGCTTGATAGCGCCTCTTATTTTGTGCGCATATGCAGACGTATCAGTCGGGGTATACATATAGCGGGGAGGAGGAGCACCAATAGAAAAACGGAAGGACAGGGAGGTTAGCCATTTGTCAGACCGGCTGGCTGGCGTTTGCCAGTGCGATATATAACCATGGAGAAGGAGAGGGCAAATGCTGCTAAGCGGTGCAGAAAAGCGGAGAAGCTTGACAACCAGGAAAGCTAAGAATAATCAGCTGAAACTTAGCTAACTCTACGTATATACTGGCATAGCCGAGCTAAGCCACTGCAATTTTTTTTAGATGCGAAGTATCTTAAGGCCGAGCTCAATCCGGTGGTGTGCGGCGTGACCACCCCAGAGCCGTATATTCCCTTTGGGAGAGTTCGGCGCTCTTTTGATCTCGCCGCCAGTCTGGCAACAGCGCGCTTCCGCGCCGCCGACGCCATTTCGTGCCGAGGTTTCTCGTGATGCTGTACCCGTGACGTCGCTGTCGGCATTTATGCTTCCTCTGTGACCGACCTGGTGTGTCTTTGCTGCTGATCGTGCACGTGTCGGCTGCGTGGAACATCGTGGACCTGCACGGACGTCGCAATGGGGGCTTGCAGCGCGGTCGCTGAAGAAAGGGTTCGCCAGAGACGGAGCGTTGCGGGCGCACGCCAACGCGAGCTTACAGTGCCGCGGCACAAAATGGCGGACAGCGCCGCGCCGCCGCTAAATTTGGATGGTTGTTGGCTCCGCCCCTCCGCCGAACTCTCCGAAGGAACATACGGCTCTGGACCACCCTTACTGCGCATCCGCATACCCTCTCCACACACCTCCTCTCCACTCACCCTCTCCCCTTCCCCTCTCCCCTTCCCCTCTCCCCTTCCCCTCTCCCCTTTCCCTCTCCCGTTCCCCTCTCCGCTTTCCCTCTCCCCTTCCCCTCTCCTCCTTCCCTCTCCACTTTTTTTCTCCCATACCCCTCTCCCCTCCCCCTTTCTACTCTTCCTCTGAAACGCGGGCTAGACATGCCGAAATTCTCTCCTGCGCAACACCGCGATGAGCTCGAGCGCATGCGCGGCCCCTCCCCTTCTCTCTCCTCTCCTACGCTGCCCCCTTCTCGCCCGCCTGTCGACTGCGTTCCCCGCTCGCCCTGTGAGAATTAACGGCCAGGCTAGATGGAAGATACGACGCGCGTAGCGTCCCTCTTCGCGTTCCACGACGCGAGGTCGGTAGCATGCCCAACGAACGCCAACGGAACGCGATCGTGCAAGTGCTCCGGCTTCGCATCGCCTCATGGTCCCCTTTAGCGGGAGATGGTGTAATTTTTCAAGAATATTAGACGCTGTTAAAAAATTGCAAAGGCGTACCCTATAGCCGATGCAGTTGATTAAAGAATTTATGCTATTCGGAAATCTGCGTCGAAGTTTTCCAGGTATGGGTACTTTGAAGAGAAGCCGGCTGTTGTCTTCTCGCGTTCGACCACGTCCACCCCGCAGAAATGAAGCGCATCGCTCCGCTCTTCCAGAACTCAGAACATTGAGCGGGGATTTATGGGGTAAATACTGTAACCCTCCCAATATATCCACTCAAGTCTTGTGCGAAAAACTTATTTCAGTATAGACTTCGTGGGAGGTTACATTTCCATAACGTTTTCGAGACTTCGAAGGAAGAAGTGGCTTAGGACCCCTTGAAGATGTCACGGCGGCTTGCTTACACAATACAGCAGGTTAATTTTCATTCATGCAGAAAGGACCAAACACATTGCATCGACATAATTGAGAGTGATGTTTGCAAGTGTACTTTTCACTACAAGTGCTGACATCCTTACTAAGATAGCGAACGAAATTACTGTTAATTATTCAAAAATATTTGCTTAGAGAAAATGTTCATTTTGAGCTGCCTTAAAATGTTCCTCATGATACATTATTGGTTCCATTCGTCCAATTGGTCTTTGCTTTTTTTTCCATCGCATTAGTTGTGCCCCAATAGCACAACCGGTAATTAAGTACGATCTATTGAACTGGGAAGAAGCAAAAGACTTACGCGTTGGGAACGCTGATTGCGAAAGACGTCCTCGTCGACGTGCTCGCCGCGTTTATCAAATCCTTGGTGACCGCGTTGCTGTCGTCAGTGAACGTGTCCTTGCCGCGCACATAGAACGGGATGAAAGCGTAGTCGCAGGCGTCGAAGCTGATCCTCTTGTAGTTCTGCTTGTGGACGCCTACCGTGCAAAATAGCGGAGTCTTGCCCATGGCATAAGCTGACGCACACATGCGAAGTAGATACGTATGTTTGATTTAGAGGTGGGGAAAATATGCCACTTAGCAACAGTGGAATGTTCACGTGTAAAAGACGCAATGGTTCACTCTTCTCTGCGATAAAGGCTATACGCGGCTCAGTAAAAAAAAACAAAAAATGGCCTGACAAGAGTATTAAATATACTTAGAAAATGCATCAAGGCTCTGCGGTTAATGCAAGCAAAATGAATCTACCATATACATTAGCATCAAATAATCGAAAGCACCATTTCACAATGACGTTCAATGACGGAAGTTTTAAACGATCGCGGATGAAGTACTATAAGGTGCTTCATAAATAATCTATGTTCGCAGTACATGTTTAGTTTTGTAGCTTTAATTCGAATTCACGGGAAGTGACTAGACTTCGTTTAGGAAACCAAGCTGATTCACTTACCACGTGGCACAGCTTTAGCGCCAACAAACGAGTCATGTTTTATTATTTGTTATTTGTTGGAATATAAGCAGCTTGTAGTCATCGAGCCCACCGAGAGCACTCTGTCCGCATGGGCCACGCGCAAGCGCGGGCTGCGTGCTAGAAGTGACACGACATACTGCGGCTAGCCGCGGTGCAAGGGCGAAGGACGATGCCATACTCAAATGTTTCGAGGTGTGCTGGTTTTATTGCTCTGCGACAAGCACGGCCTGTTAGCAGCGCTCTTTATCCTGCCAGTGTTATGACAGCGACTAGCTGTGATCCTCGGGAAAATTGACTTTCCTACAAGCAAGTCCTACCACCCGTATTCCTTCGAGCAGATGATTTTTTTACCATCAGCTGCGAGGTTGAAGTTAGCTAACTCGATCACTTAATGCTTTGTTGAGCCGGGCGTCCCTGTGGCTCATGGTGGTCATATACTCATCTTTTAAAGCAAATCGTTAACGAACCAGCGAACGGACGCCTACACAAGGAAAGATCTAGACGATTCCTCTACTTACGGCTTCATTCACTCAGAATCTGATATACTAGAAAAGGACCATGTATATAGTATCGCATAGCAAGGGGGTGGGAACGGGAAGTGAAGGTGAAGAGAGTGATTTGAGGGTGAGAAGGACGGAAGGGAGGAGGGTAGAGGGCAATACATAGCACAGACATGTATAGGATAGTATAGGAAGGGGTGGGAATGGGAAGTGAGTGTGCGGAGGAAGTAAAGGAGGAGGGGTAGGCTGGCATATCATAGCCGTGTATAGTATAGTATAGCAAGGTGTGGAAAAGGAAAGTGGAGATGAGCAGTGACTTAAGTGTGAGGAGAAGGGAAGGAAGTACAGGGAAAGATGGAGGGGAGAGGGCACCACTGCATCACAAATGAAGGTTTCCTTTCCCTTCTTGGCCGCCGACCAGGCTGCACATTTGGAACGCCAGCGCTTGCTTGCCAGTGAACGCTAGCGTCGCCGAAGGGCAAGCGATTCCCTGCTCCGCACTACCTGCACCTTTGACGTTGAGTGGGACTACATGGAATTTTTTTCTTTCACATAGGGTGGTTTTATGAGCCCACACTCGGGCTGTTCGAAGAAGCTATAGAGCTACTGAAGATGGAGCGTAAGCAAGCTCTTAGCTGCGTCGAGACCGATATTCATCTTTAACACTCGGCATCGGGATCCGTGTCGTGTAGTCAGCGTAAGCACATATTCGCCGGTCTCCTGCTCATTTCCAATCGCGTGTGGTGCAGAAAATAGGCATAACAATTGAAACTCTCATAGAAAGCCTGTATAATAATCAATCTTACACGTACGAAAGACTTTTAATACGCTTATTCAAGCATTTTTTCTTGATGCCCTGGCTGTTTATGCCTAAAGCTATACCTGTATTTTTTTTTTCTAGGGCATTCATTCTGCCCCGCCACGGTGGTTTAGTGGTTATGGCGCTCGACTGCTGACCCGAAGGTCGCGGGATCAAATCCCGGCCGCGGCGGCTGCATTTTCGATGGAGGCGAAAATGTCTGAGGCCCGTGTACTTAGATTTAGGTGCACGTTAAAGAACCCCAGGTGGTCGAAATTTCCGGAGCCCTCCACTACGGCGTCGCTCATAATCATATCGTGGTTTTGGGACGTTAAACCCCAGATTTTATTATTATTAGGGCATTCATTCAAACCCGTTCCTCAGGATAGGCAAAGCCACATGAATGCACTCACCAGGTGTCTTAGGAGGAGGAGGGGTAGGTGTTGTCGTCCTACGAGGTGGCACAGTACGAGTCGTCTTAGGCGCAGGAGGTGGTGTGGTCACAGGAGGCGGTGTAGGCTTAGGTCGCGGAGGAGGCGAAGGTGGTTGCGTAGGTGCAGGAGGCTGTGGGGGCGGGGGAGTCAGAGGAGGCGGTAGAGGGGTAGGAGGGAAAGGGGGTGGCATAGGCGCAGGGGGCAGTGGGGGCGGGGAAGTCAGAGGAGACGGTAGAGGTGGAGGAGGCGTAGGAGGGAAAGGTGGTGGCATAGGCGCAGGGGGCAGTGTGCGTGGGGGAGTCGGAGAAGGCATCGGAGGTGGTGGACGAGTCGCCGGTGGAGGGTGAGTAACCGGTGGAGGTACGGGATGAGGAGGAGGTGGTGGAAACGTCGGTGGCCCTACACCTGTGGTACTCTCGCCAGTATCGTCGGAAGTAATCGCCTCTGTGATCATCGATGATCCGTGCGCCGTCGATCCTGGCGTCGCTGTGTTGGAAAACGCAGAAAATGTGATCGTTAACAAAGCAAACACAGGATAGTAGATTGTGCTTCCTTCCCTTGAGAGGGCGATAACACAGAAAGAAGGCGAGCTGTTAACGGTAGCTGTCTCGGAAACACCAGCCACTTACACCGCGTAAAATATTTGATCGCAAGGGGCGACACATACCTAGGAATTCGGGACATCGCTTTTAGTTCACCTTTTTTCACACCACGTGGCGTACGGACCTTCAACGTTCAAAATTCGCGCGATGACGCTCGCCGTAGTCGCGCGAATCGAGAAAACCACAATACATAAAAAAAGCACGACGACGATATCCGCTACAAGCAGCGAGCGCGAACCTAAATCGACGACTGATAACCGCAGCGCATGCAACGAGCGGCCGGTTGGGCTGCTCGACCATGAATCAGCAGTTCTGTTGCAATGAAAGGAGGCTAACATGTCGCTTGGCTGCGCTTGATAACGACGAGCTCTCGAAAGAGCGTGCTTGCCCTTCTTCGCATCCCCTGCCTCTTCAATATATTTCGTCCGATCGATATATTGTGGTGGCTCCCACGGGTTTCTAAAAGCTCTAAGCAAGAACGTCCCTTAGCACTGCTGTTTTTGTAGTGTGAAAAACCTAACTTCCAGAAAATAAATACAAGCTTGTGAGGCGGTGGACGATCGCGGGTTCAAAATGTGTAACAGACGCTTGCCGTCCCTAATT
>NC_051179.1:65491000-65573500 GCF_013339695.2 Rhipicephalus sanguineus
GCTAACATTCGGCCTGCAGGTGAGTGCTCTGGAGAACTATATATGAAAAGCAAGGAAACAATAAAAATATAACGATACAACGATTGTTGGGGTTTAACGTCCCAAGACTACAACATGATTATGAGGCACGCCGTAATGGAGGGCTCTGGATAACTTCGACCACCTGGGGTTCTTTAAAAAAACAAGAAAAAGAAAGCATTGAAGACACGCAAGCTCAGCTATGTGTCAAAAGAAAACAAAATAATTATAAGCCGGCACGACGCTATCGCAATTAATCGCGCACCACGAAGCGATCTTGAAATCCGATCCTTCGACAACGCGATGCTTCGAGCTGAATTGGGACGTGGAAAGTATACATACGTACTCTACCACACGTAGGTCACAAGGTGGTGCCTCGAATTGGGCATCGAAAGAAGACGACACGTACAAACATAAACGGGCCGCCATGCACTCGATACCCTCGCGAGTGCTCCCCGTATCGCGACTTGGCACCTTGTTTTCGGCACGGCTTCCATATCGAGGCTACACGCGTGCGCCCAGGACCATATAGCTGCCCTCATATCTGGCAAGGACAAGTTTTTCATTGACGAAAAAAAAAAAAGAAAGAAAAAGGTACCGCGCGAACGCGCGTATTTTCGAAAGAGTAAAACGGTATCGCCTCGCTTTAACCATAGCCCGTGCTTGGGTATACGCCTTATGCTCCTATAGGTATAATAAGCAGCGTGCCCCTACGTGATGCGAGGTCGCTGTTAATTGCAAACTTTTTCCTCCTCAGAATAAAAGGATACCGCATTTCTCCGACTATAGTCCCCCCTCCCCCCCCCCCCCCCCCCGAACTGTTGCGCAAGTTTTGAGAGTTCAAATTTATATCGGTGTGGAAATTCGCTGCAAGTATGTATACTTAAAAAGTGAGCGAAATGTAGCGTAGCGTTAACGGATGCAGCCTTTGTAGTGCGGGCACTCAAAGCAACGAGTTAGCGCAATCGTTGCCCCTTATCCAACGCATATTACTTCTCTAGAATAGTGGGGTCTAGTTTGGACTGTCTGAACATGAATAAAGAAGGTACAGCGAGCAAAAAGAATTCTTTTATCGCGAATCCTTACCAACTAGCTCAACATCTTGCGGTTCTAAAATGTGTGATCATTTCACGCCTAACATCCTGAGTACCAGAGCGCAGCCAAAGAAGGCAACAATTTTCCGCTTTGTCGCGACACGAAAGCTAGACATGCGGAAAAACGTCGCACGAGCGCACTTACGCATTGCATTGTAGAGCCGCTCAGCATAAAGTCTACCGAGTCATTTTAACCTATCTTATTTTTACACTGTCTTAATCGCAATTGGCCATAGGAAACTTCTTATGCAATCACTAAGTTTGAGCCTGTTCCCTGCAATTTCGAAGAAAGGGATCCATGACCATGTTCGAAAAAAAAATAGAAAGAGCTGTAGTGCACAACGTCTTCCTTAGCGAAAATTCCCGCCAGTCCTCATGCAGTATTGTTGGAGAAGGCGGTCGCCCAGTGGCAAATAGCACGTTGCCATTGGGCAACCTTTCATGCCGTGTTACGAAGACATTTCTTTATTTCTTGTATTTTTTCGTTCGTTTTGGGGTCTTTGTCAGAGCCTGACATGACGCCACGTCATGTGGAAACCAGAACACCTCAAACCGTATCATCCGAGGGGATACGGTAGTAGCCCGAAAAATGCGGTATACACTCGCCAGTTCATCCACTTGGCGCGTGCGCAGATGTTGCACTCGGTAAACGATGCTCCAGCAACACTTTTGATCTGTTCACGTATATAGATGTATACCGCCGTGACCTCTCTCAAGGTCGCTCCATATATACTGGCTGCCACTCCGTCGCCTCGAACTCAGTGAAAGAGAGAAGACCCCGGCTCCGCACGGTCAAGTATTTTTCAGCACCGCCACTCTTACCTGTGGCCGTAATCTCGCCAGCTTATCTCTTTGCCCCATTGGATCCCCTTGGCCAGCGCTTGACCTTCCATTCAATTGCGTTTCGTGCCGTATCACTTGGCAGATGCAGGCTTCAAAATTCTTCTTGTATATGTACATATACCTGCGAAGGCAAGGAGACCCACGCAGAAATAAACTGGCGCACGCGCACTGCATTATTCGTAGCACGTGTATACAGCGGCGATGTCTCGTACGCCATGCACGCAAACATGAGGTTAAAGCTGACTGGGCCATGTATTTACATAGATGCGTTATGCGCTGGGATTCTTCGTAAAAAAAAAAAAAAAACGAGCAGCCGATCGTGACGCTGCAGAAGGACATATTAGCGAAAGCTAATAACAGTAACAAACATGACTTACGAACGATCGAGCCTTGAGCGTTAGCTCGGCCGTAGTTTTACGTTGGTGTCTGCCGAGTTGAGGAGGGTTCCCAGATGTTCCTCTGTTTCGGCTTCGGATAGCAAGACGTACTCGTGTGTATTTGTGGTGCGGAGGTCAGAGCGGATGAGGTCGTCTGATTCAGCTCTTGATCTCCATATTAGATGTGAAGCATCTTATAGCGGAGTTCAATCCGGTGGTGGTGGTGGTGGTGGTGTGCGGCGTGACCACCCTTACTGCGCATGCGCAAACCTTCTCAACTTCCCCTCTCCACTCCCTCTCTCACCTTTCCCTCTCCACATCACCTCTCAACTTCCCTTTCCCCCTTCCCTTTCCCCCTCATTTCCCTTTCCCATCGCCTCTCCACTTCCTCTCTTCTCCCCCATTCCCCCTCTCCCCTTTCCCTTCCCCTCCCCTTTCCCTTCCCCTCCCCTTCCCCCTCCAATCCCCTCCCCCTTTCCATTCCCCCTCTCCACTTCTTCTCTCCCCTTTCCCCTCACCACTCCACCTCTGAAAGGCGGGCTCAACATGCCGAAACACTGCTTCGCATCGCCTCATGGTCCCCTTTAGCGGGAGATGGTGTGATTTTTTTTTATCTCCATATCATGAGATCACATAAAGCGCCGTCTCGCGCTTTATGTGATCTAATTATATGTTCCAGGTTGGCGAATTAGATTAGTATCTGTACTATAGAGAAAAAATTGCGCATAAAAGTAAGGCTTCATCCTTGTGAGTTTCGTGATAAGCGCGCAGATTTTTGTTGGCTGCTGCAGTAATGAATTGTCGACGTCTAAGCTCCTTCTACATATACAGGGTATTTGAAAAACAGTGTCGGGAAATGCTAAAATACAAGGGAAATGCAATTTTTGCTCACTGACTTCATAATTACTTTTTCTCTGACGGCACTCATCTTAACATAACTGAGACATAAATTACAGCTGTAATTAAATGTATTATATTAATTACGCTTTTTAATCAGTGGAGACCAGCGGTTGGGTCAGACGGGAGAATTGAAGCCCTTCCTGCGAAGAGCCCCCTGAGATTTCCACAAAGCGGACGCTTTTTCCGCCCTGTCTTGATGACGAGCATATACCGATGGAGGTTGCAACTGGCAAATAAATGGATTTCATAAACGTTTTCCACGTATCTCGCCTCAGGCTTTAGTCACAACGTGGTCACAACACAGAAGGCCTCGCACATCCGCGAAAGATAAGTGTAAATCCCTTATCTGTGCCTATAATCAACAATCGTGTCGGCTTTTGTTCTGATAAGACTATATTCTCTCAAAGGAGTGCTTTTTATTTTGCCTTGAACCAAATGGCGTCTACAGATCAAACAAATCCAGCTTCTTCTTCTTTCTTTCTTTCTTTTTTTTTAATTCAGCTGGCCCTCTTGTGTAAACTTACGCTCGTAACCCCATTGCATGACCTTCAGATAAACAGTATGCATAGAACAGAAAAGGAAACTAGTGCCGCGGTAGTTTGTTTTCCTTTTCTTTGTTTCTTTTTTCCCCGTTTTTTTTCTTTTCTTTTCATCATTTCTGCCGCGATCCTGGCGTCTTCCATGCAAATAGTGCCGCAAGCTTTTTCGCCTAGCTTAATCGCCTCTATCTTCTTTTTTGTTGTTCTATCCGTCTTTACTAAAGGTTTTTTTTTTTTTTTTCCTTATCTACGTTTCTCGCAATTGCAAGTTTTGCCGCGCCGAATACTATACCGCTGCAGTCGGTCTCTTCGCGAAAACTTGCAAAAGCCTCCCTGCCCCCCTGGGGAGTCGCTGGTTGCTTTGTGTTCGCGCCCGCATTGCATACGTAATTGCGGCGGCTGGAACCACCTAGACCGTGTCACACTTCGATTGTCTGGCCTTTGTTGCGCCGCACTCCGAATCGACGAAGAAAGAAAAACTACAAAAGAAACGACAAAAAGCTATGTGTAAGACGTATTCACAGGGAAACATGTTGAGGATTTCCAAACCGCATTTCGACGCGCTCTTTTGTGTCTTTAATTATCTTTTTTTTTCTTTTTTTTTTTGCCCTCGTATTTCGCTCCAGCTCGTCGTGCTTCGTTAACCAGTGCCCACTTATCGAATCGGTGCCTAGCTGTGTTGCGCTGCGCCTTTCATCCCTTCTTTTTCTTTCTTTTTTTTTTTCGTCTCGGATGGCTCGAAACGTCCCATCTTGTTAGTTGTAGAATTTACGATAGTCATTGTCTCCGCCATCTTCCTCCTCTTGTTGACATTTCTTAGTTTCTTCCTTAGTTTTTGCTTTCTTAAGAATCTAACTTGATGTAGGTTACGAGGTAGAGGGCCTTGTCACGCGGATTCGCCTAAGAACGAAAAGAAAGAAACTGTGAGGAAGAAAAACAGGCCGCGCGGACGCGTTCTCTTCTGGCTCACCGTTTGAGAAGATAATTTTCCAAGTTCTTAAGCGAACAGGTTCTGGACGTTATGCTCCTGGTAACCTCGTTAGGAGCATCCTCCTTATCACCGCTGTTGTTGGGGGGCGAGTCCGTTTTACCAGTCCGCTCGTTTATAATGCGTATACGCTCCCGGAGGTGAACGAAACATAAGGAGGACACGGCGACACACGGGACACAGTCGCGAGTGCGTTCGTTTGCAAACTTATCGGGCCAATCACCTGCTGTGTGCCTGTATGCATGCACCGCAATCACTCTGAACAACAATAACAGAAACACGTATATACCTCGCATGGAACGTCTTAGGCCGATACGCCGCGACAAATGCTTAGTAACGATTGTTGTGCTTCATTAATCATTCGCGTAGAAATTTCTACTTGCCTACGGTTGCTTAGGAGTGTCCGGAGCCGTGAGATGACACTTATAAGAGATCGATGTCAATGTTCTCTGAAAAGGATGAATCTAGTAACTTGGCAAATCTAGGCAGTCTAGTGAACGGCATTGATTAATGTTGGCCTTGATAACTTAATGACAGACAGGCGGACGGACGGACGGACGGACGGACGGATAGTTGGATAGATGGATGGATGCATATAGTGGAAAGGTGGAAGAAAGAAAAACAGCAGAAAATTTCACAGGAAGCGCAGCGCATAGTCACGTGTTTGATAAAACTGCAACTGGTGTCGTGTTGAACCGCGAGCTCTTCTAGTATGCATCACTTTAAGCATGGTTCTAAGCAGAACTAAGCAGAACGTTAGAGCATTATCGTGCACAAGTTGCTCGTACATTTTCAGCAGCACTGATTCATTTCAGTGAAAACACGAACACTATTCGGTGCAAGGGACTGGCATGTTAGTGGTTCTGGTTGCTGCGAACGTCTCCTTGCACGCACCGAAAAAGATAAAAAACAGCAATTTCACACAGATATCGTGTGCGCGAGCTCCAGTCCCAAGCGTCACGCGTCGTTATACACCTCGCTCAAACCGTGTCGGTTAATGTTTTCACTCTAGTTCCTTCGGTTTATTGCTCACGAAGTAGTCCACATATCGAGAACACACTGCAGCCTGCCTGTATAAATGTCTGCCTCTCCACACCAGCCTTCCTCCTCCGTAGCTGTTTAGCATGAATTGTAAATTAACCTCTCCCATTTCACACGGCGTGCTTTGTTTTTCCTGCTAGTTCGCGACAGAACTGCGCCGCGCGGCGATACGTCAATGCAAGAACGATACAGGTCCGCAAAGTATTAACAAACAAGAGAGAACGCGACGCGGCACAAACGTTCTTCCACCGAGGCTTATTTCATTATCGATGCCGCAGCAGCGGGCGCGGCTTTAACCAGAAGCGGGTGCCACAGAAGCAGCGGCAGGAATTAGTCGGCCGAGCGAATACGATCAGATATACGTGTTTCGAATGGGCGGCCCGACTGGGAGACCCCAATCCTCGATGGGATCGGGCGGCGAGTCGCGATCGCATGCGCTTATATGTACGTACGTGCTAAACGCGCCTGCTATACCGACGGCTATGTAGTTGGGGTCGAACGGCTCATGCATTCGATACACTGCGTTGGGGTGATCTGTCTCGTTCGAGGTTGTTGTGATCATTGGGAACACGTGTATACGCTGCCCACAGATTCCCTGGGCGTGGTCGCATCGTCGATAACTGTGCTGGGAGTATTGAAACGTCATAAGTTGAATCCTATTAGTATCTTGTTGGCGGAATTGATAGAAAGCCGTTCAAACAAGGTGGTGATTTATTGGTGTTGCCAGGACGAAGAAATGGTGCTGCCTTTTAGTGTAGGAACGTTTCTTTTCCAAATCCTTTTAAAGGGACTCTAAAAGCAAATATGAAGTCGACGTTGATTGTTGAAATAGCGGTCCAGAAACCTCGTAGTGCTACGTTTATGCCAAGGAAATGCTTATCTTGAAATAAAATCACGTTTTAGTGGTCCGCGTCGTATTAGCGCACTTCAAATCACGCGCCTGAAATCAGACATTCATACGTCACTGCTGCTGTGCCCAGCGTTGCCCGCCTTTACTGCGCGGCTGCTGACACTAGTAGCAGCAGAGCGAAAGTAGCGGGACCCACAGCAGCAACAACGGCCATCGAAGCTCCGACTTTCTGTCAGGGCGACTTTCACGAGCGCGCAAAACACACGCGGCAGTACGCGATCCCGAAACTACCACTGAGACGCGACCTGAGACGCGACAAGCTGCACAAAGACGATGGCAGCGCTCACGTATACATACATGTGCCGAAAACTTTACAGGACGGTCTCGCGTTTACCTGTAACAGCACTTACCGGCACAGTTAAGTATGGGTTGTGCTTTCCCGCCTTATCACGCAAAGATTACGCTCGATCTTTTCTTGTCTTGCCTTACCGAGCGCACTGAGGTCTCGCGCATGTGTACTACATGTATATAGCGTCAGTCTCGTGCCGCACCAGCGCGCCGCCTTCACGTGTTTATAACGAATTGCGACGCGCATTTCCACGGCCGCGATTAATCACCCAAGCAAGGGCCTGCAATATACCCTCCCTCGCACCCCGCCTGCAAATTAATGACGCGAGCCGTAAACGTCGCATTGGAGGCGGCGGGTGAAATGAACGATAGGCTGCGGACTGGTATATAAGATACGGTATGGCTACATGCATTGGCGGCGAAGTCGATGAATAGCAAGTGGCACGTTGCGCGTGGCCGCAACCGCTTTCATCTGTCGTATATACAATAGCAGGAGCACTTGTTTCGTGCAGTGACCGCCGTCAAGACGTATCGCAGAGCGAAGTATAGAAAACAAAATAAAAAGAAAACATAGAAAAAGAAAAATACGAACGCAAAAGACGTAGTGCTTGTGTGTCTAAGGCTATCACAGTCGCCGGTATCGTTCGTGTAAGTGCGTAATGTGTTTTCCACGGAGGCTCGTTTATACGGTGCTTTATGCGGCCAACGTGTGAACAAGTTGACAGGTTAACCCTGGAGTAGCAGTTCCATGCACTGCATGGGGCAACTCGCCTATCGCCTCTCCGTTCGGATAATGTGCCTTGAGTGACTTTCATAGAAACCGGCAGTAAAATATATTATCGCTGCGCAAGTAATTTTGGATTTGGTTCGTCCGATGGAAGTTGCCACGCGATATGCTCGTTTCTATATCACAGCCGTAGTGCAGGGCTTGCTGTCACGGCAAATCTTGCAGTACCGGTGGACAAATCAGTAGTGCGATATCAACATAACGACGACAAAGCGGCCGCCGATACCGCTATGACGATTCGAAAGCTTCTCTGTGATTATTTACGGGTTTATATCGAAGTAGAAATTTAGCCTCGACTGTTTCATAACACCGGCATCACGCGTACGGATAATGTGGAGATACATTCCTCCCCCCCCCCCCCCCCACCCTCTTTGCTTACGCACACGTTCACACTTATTCGGGTGCCTTTGTAACTAACACGTATGTACTATATGACATATCGTTGCATTTGCATTGGACTACATCAACGCTCCATTCAGGTACTCCAATGCTTTCAACCACCTTCGTGAAAACCTTTTCATCGCGTGCTCCCCTTCTGCCGCGTTTCTTTTTTTGTTTCTCAAGGTCTTTTCGTAGAAGTGAGTGTGCGAATTAAAAAAGAACAGCGACATATTCCTCAAGTGCCACTGCCAATTAAAGACCGAGGGGATCAATGATCTGGACCAAAGACCAACGGTCAAGACATCAACCATCAGCTCATGCTGGCAACCAGGACAAGGATAGCGGCGGAGGGCCATCGTTTCCTTGAATTATAGTCATATAAAGCTGGTCATTTGATATTTCATTACACTATTCCGTCCAGCCCTATCTACAGTCGGAGGTGGAGACCGTTTTCTTCTCTCATTTCTTGCGTCGAGCTGAGGCGTCAACGTTCTTAGCTTACACTGTTGACGCCGCCGTCCTCCTCGCCTCGCTCCTTTCCTCAAAGGGCCGGCAACGTCTACGGCGGCACTGGTGTCCCCTTTAAGAAATAATGTCGCTGCGTCGACTAATCCCCAGTTCTTGCTCTCGCTATAAAGATCTGGACTACACATCTCAACGCCCTCCCTCGAGCACAGTCGTAAGCCTCCCATACCGGTCCTGCACGATCTTTCTGAAGTGCAAAGACGTGCACCGTTCTCGACGCTATACTTCCATGGACTCCAGCTAGTACTTTCCACGGAGGCGATATCTCGCTTTACCATCGCGCATACGAGCGATCACGCGTACGTACCCGCCTTTGCAGCGAACCCTCACAAGTGCCACCGCCGACCGTTATTGTTTTCCCTGAGGCGCTAGCGCTCGCTCGCGTGTTGGACCACACGCCGCTTTTCTCGCCACAGTCGTAACACGGCACGTAGGTTCGCGCCGCGGCCTATTGACGCAAGAGCCCCGCCACGATTGGCTCGACTCTTCGAGGTCCAGTGTTTAAAAAAAAAAAGTTCGAACCGAACGTGTAACGACTCTCTGAGATGTCGGACGATATGAGCTTGCGGAGCTGAGGAAACTATCGTACGAAAGACAGATGGAACAAAAGCATACTTAGCGGCGCTTGTGTCGCAAGCATCGGATACACCCCGCATGCTCCACGAGCCTGCAAATCACGCAGCCGGTGCTGTTTCCTTTTCTCTTTTCTACCCTTCCCTTCAGTTCTGAGTAGCAAACCCGAGGGCTACCCTCGCCGCTTATCCTTTCCTTCTTTGGTCTAATATTTTATCTTCCTCACTCTCTTCCATACTACGTTTTCCTATTACGTTACTCCAGCAATTTTCGCTAGCGAACAGTCGATAATATTTTATAATTAACGCACATCTGACTGTTCGATGCATGGCTTCTAGCTAATGAGCATTGGTTTAGGCAACGTATCTAATAGACCTGGGCGCTAACCATGCAGGACAACAAACAGTTTTCATCTCCCTATACTTTCGCTTTTACTACACATCTGTACTCGCCCGTTTACGCATAAGAAACACCGGTGGGTTACTTTTCTTCCGGTAACGAGCTCGCACTACTCCACGCTAAGGCGATCGAGTCAGCTTCTTATGAGGCAGCCCTCCGCGCGTTGTTTCTTCATGCAGCAGCGGTGTGAGCCGAAGCAGCGCGCGCGCACACTCACACACGCACGCGTGCGGCCGCAAGACACAAGGCGTGTCTTTGGCCCCAGCCATCGTTTGCGAAGGCAAGGATGAAAAGAATTGGCTACGAGAAGCGGGAGAAAAGAAAACATTCGCGCTGCTGGGCGCTAGCTGGTTGTGAAACGGGCACTTAAATGCCGCGGCGTTGAAGAGGAAAGCGTGGACAGCTTTCTTGGTTGGAGTGCTATGCGGCAACCGCGACACTCCTTCGTTCTCCAAGCCTACTCTCCCTCCCTTCCATGTCGTTGCTTGCCAGGACCACAATGGGCGTTCCTTGTTGTCGTAAGTTGCGTGAGAGATCTTGAGAAATAAGGGACGCGAAGCGCCAGAGCCTGCGTGGATGCTACGGTGGTAAGCCTCGAGAGGTATGTGGACTGA
The DNA here is from genome assembly GCF_013339695.2 of Rhipicephalus sanguineus. Taxonomy (NCBI): domain Eukaryota; kingdom Metazoa; phylum Arthropoda; class Arachnida; order Ixodida; family Ixodidae; genus Rhipicephalus; species Rhipicephalus sanguineus. Next base: position 65,501,278 of record NC_051179.1, read on the forward strand.
ACGGCGAAAAAGAATCGACCCCTTGTTAAATGAAATACAGTTTATTTGGCTTGCGCGACGGGTTTTCGGATAGGCTATGTGTACGGCGAAATCAGCACCTCGCCTGTGGACTTAACGGCGTTTGTGCAGCATAGCGTTACCGGCGCAGCTGCGTTTGCCGTGAGTGACGCCACCGACCCACCCACCCACTTACACACACACGCATACGCGCGCACACACAAGAGGGCGAGTGACGTCAGCGGAGTGCCCCTCACATCTACGCCGAAGTAACAAATACTATTATGTTGTAAGCTGTCAGCAGCTTACAACATAATAGCAGCTGTAACACACGGCAGCTGTAACGCACGGGGGGAAGGGAGGGGGGGGCTGCCAGCAGCCCCCCCCCTCCCTTCGTGTGTTACAGCTGCGGTATCCCACCAATGACTGTTACGAGTGATGGGTGTTTGTTTACAGATGAATGCTTATAGAGGTGAAGGATTGCCGAAACATCTGCCGAGATATAGCAGTGGCTCGTAACAATGTATCGAAATAGTTCCGACGGCCTGATTTGAACACTGGTCCACTAGTACTGAAGCTTTATGCTCCACCAACTACACGCCACAAGCGCGCATGCCTCATCAGGAGGGGAAGGAGAACGCCTTTAATACTGTCCAGGCCAGCGTGTTGAGATGCTTGGCGAGTTTTCACAACGTTGAGCTAGCGACGTCGAGTCACCGTCACGCTATTCGCATTGAAATTGATAATTGACACCAGTGAAATCTTGTTGCACGTCTTATTTTTTTCTAGAACCGGCTGCGGTTGCTGTTGCTCTCTCTTGATTTTCTCCTCTACGTTAACGCACGACTGCTTCGAGAGGCCGTATACAGCCGAGCCAAGCAGAGCTCGAGAGAGGAGTTATATAATCGTGTCGACACATGGAAATCGCCGAAGGCTCCGCGCGCGTGCCCCCGCCGTCCGAGCGCACGAGTCATGCAGCAGGCGTGAGATTTCTCGCGCAGTTTCTCGCATTTCCGCCTTGCAGCCCTCTATTTTATTTTATTTTTATACCTCGCAGTACCATTGCAGCAGGATTACGTGAGCAACGGTGTCGAAGTTGAGCAGCGTTGCCCAGATGCTCGCTGCAGCGTGTAATGCGCAGATCTGACCAGCGCGCACGTTCTCTCCTGCATGGTCTTACGGGAAACTTCGTTTGTTTCAAAAGGTGTATAATATAATATCGTTTCTCTGTGTATCGACAGCTGGTTTGAGGGCGCGCTTCTCGCTTCAGTGGAGTCTTGCGTATAACTTATCACGGAAAAATCGTGCCGTTCTTATTTTTCTGTCGGTTGGAGAAGCACGCAAACCGAAATATTACTTAACTTCAAGGCGTCCTTTCTCTTTATTATTATTTTTTTCATAGGAAAAAACGAGCTATAGTCTCTCAGTGGAGAAAAAGAAAAGGTGAGGATGTGGACTAAGCGTTTCAAATCCAATCGAATCTCCCCGCCGAAGCAACAGCGTTTCTCTGTAACGCGTTTTTACGTATAGCAACAAATCTTTGCAGATATAATGGAGATTGCGTGTAAGGTCAATTCGAGAGGCTGGCATGTGCAGGTTGTATGTATGGGTGGCTTCGTAAGCGTAAGTGGTACGACTGCTTTGATCGCTTCTCTCTCGATCATGTATTTGCTCCGTAAGCGCGAGAAGATGCCACGAGAGAAGTAGCCACTGGTCACTCACTGCCTTCGCGCGATGACGCCTCCATGGCAATCTCCATTAAGTGCATCCCACAGCGTTTCTGCGCGCTTCTTAAGAACACCGGTCACGCGCCATCGACGTGGAAAAACTGTAACAATTGCCACGAAGTGTGTAGGGACATCATGGTGTGCTGGTTGCTGGACTTCTCGTTTCTTGTTGTCGGCTTAAAAGTGACTGAGCTGGTCACGTTCATGCTGGCTTCACCCCGTGAGCGCACGTAACACATCATCTTTGCGAGAACAGTCGTCTCTGTTAAAGCTGAATCAAGGCTTGTAAGTTTCGAACATGCAGCAGAATTGATTGATTGATTGATTGATTGATTGATTGATTGATTGATTGATTGATTGATTGATTGATTGATTGATTGATTGATTGATTGATTGATTGATTGATTGATTGATTGACTGGCTGACTGACTGACTGACTGACCGACTGACTGACTGATAAATTAATTGATTGATTGATTGATTGATTGATTGATTGATTGATTGCTTGATTGATTGATTGATTGATTGATTGATTGATTGATTGACAATAAGCACAATACGTCACCATCTCCCTCATAATTATAGCACAAGAACTGCCATGTCGCACACTTGTTGATATTATTTAAAACCGCGCAGGCCGACTACACAGTTTCTTGTTCGCAAAGGGTCTTTTACATTGTCTAGACATTTTAGCTAAAAATATGTGTGCAGCGCCCAAAATTGGGTCGAATTCTGTCTTACGAAAATATGCACGGTAACAGCTTTTTTTGTGAATACGGGTCCGCGACTTCTGTAGCGCGATATATTGTGCTTGAGAATCTATATTTCCGTAGGCTGAAGGAAAAAAAGAAAATCAAAGCAAAGGAGAGAGCAGGGAGTTGTCCAGAGTTCGCATAGTAGCAGCGTCAAGCAGGAAGGCACGGGCTGATTACATTTCATGAGAGTCGTCGGCAAGCTCTGGCAGTGCGTTCCATATTTGAGTTCGATATGTCGCACAGTGATTCGCCGGCGTGTTCTTGACGACGTTCCTTCACCGATCTTGGTCTTCCATACCACGTCAGGGCTCTGTTCGCGGATTGCGCGCCTTGCTCTGTCTGCCGGAGCTGGTCACAAAGTTCTTGAGTCATATGCGAAGATGCGTGTGCCTCGACTGAATCGTCTATTAGAATAATGTCTAATAATTGCGAGTGTAACAATGTAAACGTGGTACATTTGTAAAAAAATATGAACTGTTGGTAAATGATATACGTTTGCATAACAGCATGATGGGCAAGGCGCCTGGAGAGGCCAATGCTCACGCACATGACACATAACCTGACCGTACCTCTAGGTTATACGCAGTAATAAATGGGAATTTAGTGAGGCTCCACGTATATAATAAACAACACGAATCCACATGAACAAGTGCTGCAAGAACGTCGTCGCTCTGTCGCCTGTCGCGTACTTCTCTTTTTTTCTTTTTTTTCCTCTGGCGGCGATCTCTAACGCATACACGACGACCTTACGCAACCTAGTCGGGCCTCTTCTCAAAACCTCACAACAGCATTTCTTTTTTTTTTTTTTTTTTTGCCAGGAGCAGCTCAGCATACTATATTTCTCACGCGTTCATCGCCGGCATGCGTCCTTCGGCTCGATCCTCGCATCGTGCAAAACAAACTCGCACGTCCTGCCATGCATGCATGCGAATGCTAACTCGCGCTCGCGCGCGAACGTGGACGCGTCTGTAGCCACGACGTCGGCCAAGACGCCATCGCAGCAGCCGTGCGGGCCAGTTTCGTAATTGGGTGACGCCGCCAGGCTCGACCTAGAAGGGGCGCGGTGGTTCTCTCGTCTAATATCTCGAGTGAGCGGCCCCTCGTCTGACTATGTGTACGCACACACACGAACGTACATATTTGTCTCGTTCTCATTACCAGCGATGCGCACGAGTGCGAACGCTGGGTGGCGCGCACGCGCGCGTTTCCGCGTAACGTCACTGGGCGCCCCCATGCGGACGGCACGTGCGAAGTAGTGCGAGGTGTATTGCGCAATTTTCATAACGCAAACAAGGAGGCATTCATAGCAGGCATTGCACATATATATGCATATCCCCTGCTACTGCCAAAAGCGTATGTTTCTGTGTTTTCATGCGGGACCAATCAACGTAGAACCTTAGACTACACTTCTAATCAGGCCCCGCTTGAAGTGCTAGCTATAGCCAGGAAACTGCAAGAAAAAGATCTAATGTCCTGGCTATAAGTAGGACATTAACCCGGACATGATTAAGAGTGTACTTAGCGAGCGATATGGTTTGTGAAATTCGGCCTCCGAAATTCTGAATGAATGAAATTTGGAGTAGGTCGAGAACAGAGGGTAGGAAACGCTCAAGATTACATCCTCGAAGTCTCGAGTTAAATTTATAAATATTTTCGTTCATACGTGTATACTACGCTGACCGTCATTGCTGAAACCAGGTACAACGTCAAGATTGGGTGGTATTTTCGCTTACAAACAATTATGGCGTAACAGCTCTTTTTCAGCTTGAGACCGGGACAAGTCCCGAAAGTCTTCGTTTGAGTTGCTCAACCGGCTTCGCTAATAATATGCAAAGCATCAGGGTCGGTTAAGACTTTCTCCTGTGAACAATTCTAACGTAAGACGTTTCTGTATGCAAAGGCCCTCCTTCCTTTTTTTTTTTCTTTTTTGGTCGCATTTTTATGGAGGCTTTGTTTCAGTCAAACTCGCATAACTTCCAGGTTGCTCAAATGCATATATATGTGCTTGCTGTCCATTTACTGGTTTATACAACGAGTCAGTATTTCGATATTTTGTGAATTGCTTTGAGTAATCTGGTGCACTTTGAGGAATGATGTCATTTTACAATAACACTTCTACTGATGCCGTCCAAAGCGAACTGCGTATGCCGAGAAAAAGATGCGAATAAGGTTCCTTACTTCTCTCTTTTCTTTATCGAGGCATGCCACCCAACACTACCTGGGTGTTTTTCCCCTTTATTAAGAACCAGTGCAACCTGGGAAGACAAAGTAAAAAATAGGACAGCGTTGCTTGCCGTGTTTTGTTTATTTCACAACGTTTTATTTATTTATTTATTTATTTATTTTTATTATTATTATTATTTTTTTTTTTTTTTTGCGCGCACACCGTATCGGAGTTCCTCCTGTATACGCCGTGGCGGCTTTCCGGGTCGCAGCAGATTAGCGTCGCTCCCGTGCGTGCGATGTTGCGAAGTGTTATCGCAGGAGCTGTCACCCAATTCGGCCGTAATTATGCGGACGGGTACATCTTAACCGCTTCGTAACCGTGTCGTGAAATTAAGCTCATCACCGCTGAGTGACCGCACTCTACACGTGTCGAAAGTTCCCGCGCTTTTACCTGATGACTCGAGTGGCCATTTTTCCGAGTCCAAACTGACGCCAGTATCCAGGAAGTGGAGTTCAGGTTTGTGAAGATGTAAATTAGTACCTACGGCTTCGTGAGTAGTTGGATCTCAAGGTGTGCACGCGTACGCGCTTCGGAATTCTCTTCAGGGGAAGTGAAAGAAATAGACAGTTCGGCGAATGTCCGCGCCTTGAGTTTGTTTGTTTGTGCGTGAGATTGGTACAATGCTACATCGCAGTGACTGGATATAGGTACAGCCGTTAACATGTCCACGAAAGCACTAACCGTTCCCATATACCTTATGTTTCTTCAGAGTTGTAGGTGTGAAATGAGAGAAAGAAAGAGACTTTAATGAACGCTGATGACATCATCCCTGACGTACACGCATAATGATCGATACTTCCAGCCGATGCAGATGTCTTTGCTCGAAACTAAATCACTCGCCACGTAGGTTCAGCGTCTTTAAATGAATCAGTTCGTTCCAAGACAACAAAGTGTTTTGGTCTACCTGTATTTTAGGCGTATACGGTAGCGGAAAGCTTTACCAAACTTTGTTCAGAAGATTCGAAATTGCAAATATGTAATCATTGGCGTATTGAGCGACTTTCGAATGCAGACTATAACACTCTCTCCACGTCGTCGCTTTAAAGGGTTTACAGCGGATAGTTTCATGGCCATGAGAGCTCGTAAGCTAGCCTCATATGTCGATTCGTGATTCAATGATCCGGCGCATTGTATCTACGAGTCTTGATTCGACGTGCATAGCGAATTGTACAATGAGCAGTCATTGCGTGCATGCACAGTGTAGATTTATATCGAGAGAAAGATAGAAAAAAAAAGAAAGCAGGAGCACTCAGCTAGTGAGAACAAAGTGGAGCCCTGAGACTCATTGACGTATTTTCTTTTGATCCTTTTCAGTAGGACATGCAGTACAAATCAAGCCAACAACGGTTTCTCTTAAGTAGCAACACTCGTTCGAGAGCGTTGCTGCAAAGCGTTTTCCTTCTAGTCTAACGCATAGGGCGAATACCGCGAATCTTACGCACGCAACCAAACTGGTTGTCACGAACTAACCTTTCTCGTAGCACGCATGCGCCGTCCATCTATATTCCCACAGCTGTCGGTGAACCGGCCCGGTATGCTAAGACTCCTCGGGCCGATGCACCTTTAGGCGCAGCCGTTGTGCGCACGCGCAAACTGCCGAGCGCTGGGGACAGACGTTTGGGTGTAATGGCCACGTTTCGAAAAGACAACAAGGATAAGAGGAGGGACAACGTAGCAGGATAAATAAAAAAAAAAGGATAACGACACGACGGAAGGTGAGGCAACGTTGCCGAACGCGGAAGCAGAATCCGGCATGCAGATTAGCACCGCTTCAGGAAGGGGGGTGGGGGGGGGGGGGGGGGAGGGAGGGAGGGGGGTAGGGGGGTTGACACGTACACGCAGCCAGAGAAGGCCGACCGGCTCGATTCATCTTCGGAGCGTCAGTAGCAAAAAAAAATCACCGTCGTCCTGCGGACTCTGCGACGTGGAAACAAAGTTGAAACTCGAAGCATGGCGTGCAGATTGTGCACGTAAGGTAAAAAGGAAAAGAAAAGAATTGAAACAGGAAGACTGGACGGACAGCGCGCCTCTGTCACTGTCTGTTCCCTGCGTGTATGTGTGTACACGTGTGTGTGTGTGTTCCAGCCTCTATCAGGGCTTGGACGACCAAACGAATCGACGTATGCCATTGCGCATGCGTTGTGGTTCTCTCTTAAGGAAGAAGTGTACGAAAGGATTATCGAAAGAACTGCCACTTCGAATCTTGAAACAAGAACGATGCGAACCGATCGAGAGCGATTAACAGAAGCAAAAAGAGAAGATATGAAGCTTAGTTATTGTTTTGTTTATTCGCGACGTTTATCTGATTGCGGAAAAGGCGCTTAGCAAGACAGTTATAGCTGCAGAGGCAAAAAGCAGGCGCCCTGCTTGGGCGCTGTTGGTGGTAGTTAGAGGCGGCAACTGTACTGCAGGGTAGGTATCGCTATCTGAACCAGAAAAAAAGTTCCACGTGGGTGTTTGTTAAGCGCTAACTCGTGTAGTTGTCGTTGCTGTGTCGTCTCTTGACTAATGTCATCAGAGCAGGGGCGTAGGCAGAATTTTTTTTTCGGGGGGGGGGGGGGGGGGGGGAGTGGGCACCTCCATGATCTGAAGTGGGGGCAGGGTAGGCAGATGTGGTCGAATGTCATTTTGTGCTGCGCATGGCATGGCGAAAAAAAAAAATCGGGGAGGGGGGGGGGGGGCACGGGCCCGGTGTGCCTCCCCTCCCTTGCTACGCCACTGCATTAGAGGTTAAATAAGCAGGATCTGTTCGCGGCCTATCATAATTTGGTCACGTGATCCAAACTATAGGAGGCACGCCACAAATATTCGGTGCGGTGTCCTTACAAGAAAATTAAGGACATATGTGTAACTTCATCCTGAAATCGTAATCTATCATGTAGTTGAAATCATTTTCCTGTCGGTATACAGCTGCAGGGGTACAAGTAAGCGCGAAGAATTAAGTAGATTCGTGAAACGCAGCTTGCTTCAGCGGACCGTGCGACCGGTTGCAAACTGATGCGTCACCGAACTACAGGTTCAGTCAAATGACTGACAAATACTGCCCTGTCGCTATGCTGTACAGTGCATATGACGACAGAGCGGATGAGCGGACAGAAGCATTTTCTCGTAAATGCCTCAAATTCATACATGAGCGATCTTTGCGTACTTTGACCAGAGTGGGTGTCCACAGGTGCAGATATTTTAGGCACACTATATGAGAAATCTGTATAAATGTTCCCGCGTACCTATATAGTATCAATAAATTCGGCTGCATAATTGTGAGCTTATTCGGCGTATGTCATAGTGTGCACAAGCTACCTGCACTGGACAAACCGCGAACCCGAATATACGAAATAAAAAGCCGTATCGTTAAGAAAAACAGCTTATATACTTGTCTACAAAGTTGACGAAAACGAAAGCAGAAATCTCCAACGAATCAAAGCAGATTGCAGGAAGCTTTTAGAATGGTTTACAGCATTGCATAAATAAATTCTGTGCGACAGCAGCTCGAGCGAAAGGGACTGCCTAAGGCACCTGCCGAACCGTTAACTTTTAAGAAAAAGACCGCGCTGATTCTGTTCATAGAATTTTAGCACATTATGCTCACACTTATACGGGAAAGACTTAGGCCGGTATTAAAAAAAAAGAAAAAAATGAAAAAAAGAAAGCCTCTTACGCTACAGGGCTGTTCGTATAAGAGACCAATCCCCATGCAAGACATATCGTTGGCTGAGGCGGCGGCTTTCCCATATCAGAGAGATCTTGCGAAAGAAAAGCTTTCTGAATTGGACCCCTTAAATTCATAGCTACACGCATCGTCGAGATACGGAAGATCAGGCGGACGAATTGCCACCCAAGTCTGCTACGAGATAACTCATCCTCTATAGCGAGAAAGGACCGCCAGCACACAGCCACGACATAGCGCGCGGAGGGAGATTCTTGTTGGAAAGCAAGTACGAACGAAAGTTTACGAAATGCAGGTACGTGGTGAAGATGGGGGGAGCAGCCATTCGGCAGGTGGCTTCGCGAGCCGAGCCGAGTAGAAATCATCGCTGAACCACCGCCACCAGCAGCAGACCCACTCACGTAGTATGGCTGATCATCGCTTATACTCCTGGGTGCACGCCGCATACCGCGAGGCCGAACAGGCTCGACTGGTCCGGAATGGCCAGTTCGTTATCTCGACTCTCCCGGTCGACCCTTCATTTTGCGCGCGCGTCCTTCCTCTTCGCTCCCCTCCTCTTCTGCGTCTCTTTTGATGTTCGTTTCGAACATCCGTGGCTGCTCGACTCTCAACGCTTGCCGCCGCCGCCGCCGGCCCGGGCCGGCTAGACACGCGGCATGATGCACCACCGAACGATGCGAGAACAAGCACGACCAACAGACATCACACGTAGAGACTGTTTTACGGATGAGTTTCGGTGCCGCCAGATTGGGCTGCAGCTTTGCCATTTTGTATCTTTAACAACTAAACGAACAGTGCTGCGGTAGATGCATACGCATGAAAACAATTGGCTCGGTGCACTCGACGTTTCGTGACCTTATTAATTCGCGTAGCGATATACATATACAGGAAAACGTTTTTTTAACAGCACAATGGTGGCGGTGCTCCTATGTCCTACGTAAAATAGCCTATACGACGGCCACTATACGCATTCACCAGACACGAACGCAGTGGATGTGCGCAGGCCTACGCGTCTTATATATAATGCGTACATACATGGGCTACGCCAGTACGCCGAACTGTACCAGAGAACGGCGCCATTCTTCGCTACTGCACCGAACTGACCTTCGTGGCAGGTGTCCTCGCTCGAATAGGAGCGACTCTTAACTTCCCCCTCCTCCTCTTTTTGATCTCGCAGTCATGATTATGCCTATACCCATTGCCTTGCAAAATACCGTGCAGGGTTGCACCTGCCACCGTGGTGGCCCTTATATATGAATATACTGAACTTTATAAACTGCCGTATATTTCGCTATATTACTAGCGTGTGCTGTTCTCACATTATTCAATGCAGCGTACTGAGGTAGTGTTGGCGTGTATAATTTATGTTACGTAGAGGCGATTCTACTATCGAAATTGGCCATTGGCGCAGCGTATAGCATTGGATACTATAACATACCAGTGAATATACATGACTAACATTGGTGAATGCGATGGCACGACTTAACGAGTGTCACTGGACAAAATGACACTCTTGTCACTTTGTCCAGAGTGGCACTATACACATATGCTCGGCAACGTATGAACGCCAACGAATCGCGGAGTGTTCGCCTTCTTTTTTTTCTTAAGCTTGCGGCCTTAAGCTAATCACAGCTTAAACCCTCAAGAACGCTCGCATTAAGGAGAATGGGTTGTTATCACCGGAGGCTATCAGCTTCCGATAACGCGCAACGTGGCGGTCAACTTTTACATTTGTCAAAAATATTATAGAACGCGGGAAAAGACTACAGGCAAAGGAAGTATACTCAATCCATTTTCTTAGCTTGTCGTATATCCTTCCTCCTAAGTTGTTAACAAAAAAAAAAAGTAAAATGGAACACCAACTAACCCGCCTATCTGTCTCATAACAACGATCAACAACGCGACGGCCATCGTCAATGATCACATATATACCCACCGATCACAACGAGAGCGAGTTATCAAGTGCATTCGATGGCAATTTAGTAACTACACCCATCCACTCATAAAAGCGCGCAGTTATCTAATGTAATCGGCAGAGAAGAAAAGAGCGTCCCTGGCTTTCGGTATCTTTACGTTCAATTTCGCTCGCCTCGACCGCCGGGCTTTTGGTACAAGGTGAGCGATGGGCCCCGGCAGAGATGGCTGTTCGGTCGACTTCTCCCGTACACCGTAGCGGTCCATTTACGAGTGCCTCCCCTCTTGTTTTATGGCCGGGCTATACGCGAAGTTACGAGCCATCCCTCTCATCCTCAAGTGTCCTCCGTTTTTCTTTTTTCTTTTTTTTTTCTGTTCTTCGCCTTCTCCCGTTCACTCGACAAGGCCCACTTAACTGCGCACTGTTGAATCACCACCGCCTCTTAAGAGGTTCTTTTTTGCTTTTCCGCGCGCTGACGCGAATGCGAATGAGCGAACCTGTTGTTGTAGCGAATGGCATTTGACCCTTATACTGCGCACCACGGTCGTATAATGTGGTTCACTGCAGCGGCTTCTCGTTTGGCTTCACTTGTTTGTACTGCAGCAACCGTTTCCTTTTCTCTATGTACGCGCGTTCTTCTACGTTTTCTTTTGTTATAGACAAACGTACATGTTATTAGTATGCGAGTATGCGGGTACGTAATTAAAACTTTAGTGACTCGTCAGAATGCAGCAGCGACGTCCCGCCGCGTGCGTAACTGGGAAACAGTGATAGAAAAAAATTTCCTCCGTTGTCAGCCTATATAATTAAGTCGTGTGAGCGGCCCATACACCCCTGCTATCTGTTGTTAATCTCCTCGCCCCTATAGCCTCGACGGGAGTATATCTACCTGCGCTTTGCCTGCATACTGCGATGCCTTAGTCTATATTGCGCGCTTACGTCTTATTATTATTATTTTACTTACGGTAACGAACATTTCTTTCTTTTCTGCGTCCTTTCGTAGCTTCCAACCTATACGCTTCCACATCTGACACATAGCTACAGAACAACGCAGCTATATAATTGTATAGTTGTAAATGTATAACCATGCAATTGTCCTAAATTGTACGGTTTCCTGCTCAGGAATACTTAGGCTGCGCTTCTGCCTGCGAAACTAACTTCAAGCAACGTTCACGCTCCGTTCACCAATAAATCAATCAGTCCACAGTTCAATCAAGCCTTTCCCCAACCACCAAACATGTAATGCGGTCGTATCGAATATTCAGCCAATAAATCACCGACCCTCCCCGCTCCGTTACTCGACATTTCGCATTGCAAATCACATGCGCGGCATGCTCTGCTCCCCACGGGTCACAAACATCGTATATTAATTAATGCAACGGGCAACGCCCCGCTCTCATCACCGAAACGACGATCATCCACGGGACGAAATTCAATGCTCGGCAACAAAAACGAGCCCCCGTCTCCTCGTTGGTGAATAAGGGCGCAGAGGAAAGCGCGCTTCCATACAACTTATCTCCGCCGAGATCGCATTCGCGCTGTGCATTCAGCGACGACGCAACGTTTGTTGCTTAACGCCAACCTCGTTTCCGCAGGTTCTCTCTCGTACACGCCGCATGCTTGAACTTTCGCAGTGCTGTTTTATCTCCTCTACTAGCGTCTATCCTTCGCAGCTTTGTTCCATCCCTTGCTCGTCGTGCCTGCAGTCATGCATTACTGCATCAAGCTAGCTCGCTGCAATCTTTCTTTTCGCGCTTATTTCTTCTCGAACTGCACCTGCTGTCTTTCTCGTATTACGCGCACGTACACACTTTACAAACGCCGCGTGCTGCTTCAACGCGCTCGTCGCTTTTTTTTCACGTGGACGTAGCTTGCATATCATCTGTGTGATGTGGCAATGGGCGCAGTTCTGCGTACTATGCGGTGGGGCGCGTACGTCTGGTTAGGTTAATCTCCGTCGTCATGTCTGGCTGCGTTTGTGTTTCTTCGTTTTTTTTTCTCCCTCCCTTCGTGACGTCACTGCAGTACGCGAGGAAGAGAATGATGAAAACGCCGTTAATTAGAGTTTTGGTCGAAGCAGGTGATGCGGTGCTCCCTCCCCCCCGGCCCTCTATCTTAATTTTAGGCGAGGAAGTACAAAGAAGAAATTGACGTTTACAACTGCAGGTGCCGATTTTGCGAAGTCCATAATCATGCCGGAGATTTACACACCACTTAGACGAAGACCTCCGCACGTACCCCATATTACAGGTGTTTTTTTTTCGTTTTTACTTTAAGCACACATATCTAGAGAGTGTGCACCACTGGCGAAGCCAGGGGGAGGGGGTGTGCAAGTTTCTATCCCCCCGATTTTTTTTTCAATTTTGAATGTATGTATATACAAACACACACACGAACATACATAACGATAAAGAGTGGTAATTGACCCCCCCCCCCCTCGAAAAGAATTTCTGGCTACGCCACTGATGAGCACTTATGAGTAGTATATGAAGGTCGCTTCCCTTGCTGTGAAAAATAGAGTGAACAATCTTGTCTGGTTGATTCAACGCGCTGCATCGGTCGAGCTCGAGCACGTGATTCCCGCAAGTGTTGCCCGACTTGAAACAAAAGAGAATGTCCGTTTCCCGCCACTACATCAGTCTGAATAACCTTCGCTCGTGAGTACTCGTGAGTACACGCGTGCTCTCTGTGTATACAGGCCCAAAAATGACGAGAAACCTCACTTCGGCGGGACAGAGAGCGTCCAACGTTCAGGCGTATTGCGCACGTCATAGGTATAGGTGCAAAAGAACTGCGTTGAGAGCATGTGTATTCCTATACCATTCCATTTTCAGCTTTGTCCATGCTGCTATATCGGACGCTCTTGAAACAAGCCGCGCCATCCTGTCTTGTTGCGCCTTCTTCCTTTGAGGTCATTCAGAAACGAAGTGACCCCCTCCTTGACCCAATCAAAAAACGACGTTGCAAGTATTCGACAGCCGTGACATTTCCTGTATACTCCTTCTAGCAGACCACATAGTTGTGTAGGCTCACAGACACTTTCCGTTTGAAAACGGTACCGAAGCTACACTTTCTTTCGCAGTTGTCACTCATCTCGATTTTGCCCCCTCAGGTCTTCGGTGCTGCCACCCGACAACGTTTTTTCCTTGTTTCCTTTATTAGCAACTGCCGAAGCCTGTAGAACATAGAAACGCAAAGACATGCCACGAAACAAGGCCCTAAAGACAGCGAAAGAACGAAACCGCCATCCTGTTATCTCTTTAAAGCGAAGTTCCCAGAATAGAAACTACAACGCACTCATTTGCGTATACCCACACGCCCAAAGTGTGCAAACCAATTTGAACGTGGCTGCTGCAGTGATGGAGCTTGCTTTCCGAGTGATCAGACAACGAGTACTGCATGACGAAAGTTTTCGAGGAGGGAGTCTCGCGAGCCGTCAACTCTGCGTACAGCGGTACCAGTCGTACAAGCGTACACCAATTACGACTTCAGCGTCAGCCTGCAGCCTTTCTTGCTACTTTTGCCTTTCTTTCAAGAACAAGCAGTTTCCTGTCATTTCCTTGTCTTTCAGCTCTTTTTGCAAAGGATCAGTGGGTCGGGTCAGCGTTTTCACGGCACGCAGAGGGCGGACGTACAGACCTTTTGCGGCAGTGTCATTCCAGTGCACACCGCAGAACGCTTTGGTTTTGCTAATGTGCGGGGGAGAGGTCTTTGCTGCCTGCTAAGAAATCAGGTCAGCCGCTTACGCTTGCCTGTTACTCTCTTTAGCTTCTTTTATTTCCGTCGCTTTCTGGTTCTTCTTTATTTTGCGGTCCTTCGTTGTCTGCATTCCTGGACATTTCGTCTCTTCCCACAGAGCATGTAGTGAAAGCGAAACGCGACTAGCGCGCCGCTTTCACTGGCTTGGCATGGCGTGGCGCTGAAGCGCTTCGCTGAAAGATAACATAAAGAAAGAAAGATAGAAAAAATAAAAGACGGCCTCCCCCACGCGAATTCCTTGCTTTTGCGCAATTTTCTGGCGGCTTTGCAGGCAGTGTAGTTAGTGGTAAGCATATGAAGTTCCTATTTTATTCGTCTAGTCCACATCTTACAAACGTGGCACGTGTTTTTCGTTTCTTTCCGTCTCTCGTTTTCATCCTCTCGACCTCTTTAGCAGACGACAACAACGTATAGCAGACGACGCCGACGCCTGCGCGCCCTTGTCTGCATGCTGCCGTTGACAGCGCTACAGGGGCGCGCTCAACTTTCACTGATGTCATACAGCAGGTTTTGCGTTCTCTCGTTTTGCGAACTTGTTGTTGATGAGTTTGTTCCTCGTCTAAGCCACAGTATAAGGCAGCGTGGGCGTTTAGAAAGAAGAAACTTGATTCTTTCGAGACCTCTGTGTACGTGAGGGCGCGAGCGCGCTTCCCACCGCGATCGCCAAGGAATGCACGGCGCTGTTGTGGAGAACGTTGAAGCAGAACGTTGCAGCCCCGAAAGAAAACAAGAACGAGTATTCGCCGTATCCTTTTGTAAAAAGAAAAAAAAAACAATAAAACGACGCCCGCGTTCGCGAGAGCGCACTCCGAATGCGTGCAGCCTTTTCTGCTGAGTTACACTACAAACTGAGCTAGCACGAACTCGCAACTCGCGTTGCTTGCAGCGTGTGTTCGTACGTTTTTGTGTGGCGCCATATACATAAACGAACGTATGGTAGGTATACGTGCGCGTGCTCTTTGCGCCACACCAGGTCACTCGCTCTCGCGAAGTCTCGCGAGAGTGACGAAACAACGGGCGGTGGCGTGCGAATGCGTGTAGCGCGAGGCTTTCGGTGCCTTCATTCTTTTGTTCGGGGATTTGGGCCCGGTCGACAGGAAAAAAAAATATGAATAAATAAATGCAAGCATAATTGAGGAAGCGAGAACTTGCACGGGGTATTTCTTGCGACATGTGCAGGAGGCGGACCAGTGCGGAGCGCGATTTTGTTCGGGCAGAGCTTATATAGTTCGTGAAACGGGCTTTTCTTGGGACGAGTGCCAGCTTTTCGAACAAGGCTGGCGACAACTCCGCCATTTCGGTCGACGCCTGGCTCGACAGTGTGGTAGACAATGGTTTTCTTTCTTTATTTTTTATTGTTGTAAGATAAGTCATCTTAGGAATCGCATATATGCGTATATAATAAAGAAAATTTCTGGTTATTTAAATTAACGTAGGCGGACTAAAACCGCACAATTATTATAAATTAACGCCACGCACCGACACAAAGCAAAGCGGAAGAAGCGATATGCTTACAGCCAAGGGCGTAGCCAAAAAAAAAAAAGTTTGAGGTGGAATGGGGAGTTCAACCGTACTTTGAGTATGTTCGTGCGTGCGTTTTGTATGTGTGCGTGTATTTATACAAATTGAAGATTGAAAAAGAGAATCTGGAAGGTTCATCACCCCCTACCCCATGGTTACGCCAGTGTTTGCAACGTTCGGAAGGAACTTCTCTTTCGTCTTTCGCTGTAGAAATTACGTTAGCGTGAGCGGGATGCACCGCGCATAGTTTATCAGCCTTCATGTTCGGCAAAGTTTCTACGAAATGAACTTAACTATGCATGCTTCGATCTACATGAAAGAATTAATCAAACATTCACAACGAGATACACTGTAGGGCACTGGCTAAAGCCCTCTTCCTCTTCAGTTTGCTGGAGATAAAAATATTTGCATTTTACGCAAGGGCGCGTACACTGTTCTGGACCAATCGACAGCTTACACGAACAAGTCTTTACATGTACAATGGTTATACCTTTTCGAGTGTTCTATTGCTCCTTGCCTTTTCTCCAAGCCATCGTTCTTCATCTATATTAAACCTTCCACTCGGAGCCATGCTTCTTTTGTACGAAAAGTATAATTTATTTGATTAATTCGAATGATCCGAACTTGACCGCCGAAGTACGCGGTATGGCAGTAGTCACTTTCCAATTTCACTTCAGGCACAGCGTTAGAATTTAAAAGTCGCAGAGTCGTCCCTCCTCGCAGTTCCTGTATACGGTATGGCGTGTCCGGTCGCCTTTAACTACGCGTCGCTGGCTGTCTGTATACGACCGGACGTCCGGTGAGGTGCACGCGGTGGTGGCGGGTGAAAGGGTCCTCCGGGAAAAAAAAAAAGACTTTCCGGCCTCTGTCATTGTTCACTTTGATATTATATTTACTTCCTTTAGCGGCTGTTAATTCTGGCCATTGGTAAATAGCACGTCCTTCCTTTCACCGTATGTTATCGTAGTTAGGTTCCATGTTTCTTTCGCACGGCAACCGCACACTGTAAATATGAGCTACCTTCTTAATAATAATATCTGGGGTTTAACGTCCCAAAACCACGATATGATTATGAGAGACGCCGTAGTGGAGGGCTCCGGAAATTTCGACCACCTGGGGTTCTTTAACGTGCACCTAAATCTAAGTACACGGGCCTCAAACATTTTCGCCTCTATCGAAAATGCAGCCGCCGCGGCCGGGATTCGATCCCGCGACCTTCGGGTCAGCCAGTCGAGCGCCATAACCACTAGACCACCGTGGCGGGGTATGAGCTACCTTCTTGTCGACTGGTATAGTCAAATGCCACAAAAGCGAAGCTGATGGCCAAAACAATGCACGGCGCGGATTGATACCCGGCCATGGCGGCCGCATTTCGATAATGGCGAAATGCAAAGTTATATTTATGGGCACGTTAAAGTGCCCTAGGTGGTCAAAATTAATCCGTAGTCACTCAAGTCAATACAGTCCACTGAGAAGGGAAAAAAAAAAGTCAAAGAAGAAGATGGCTTCCACCTTCGAGTCGTCCTAGGAAAATAGATACGGAACCGTGTGAGTGTTTTTTTTTTTTTCTTATTGACGTCATTGCGGTGCTTCCGCATTGATTTAAAACGAACGTTCATCAGCTCCTGAACATTGGCACCTGGTTTCCTATAAAACATAAAAAACCCTGCTATACTTTCGTATATAACCTGGCCGAATACGGGAGACGTCATTAAATTCTTCTTCCTCTTCCCAAAGAGCTAAACGGTCACCTTCCCACACGAGCAGAGCGTTGGTTATCTGAGGTGCTCTTCGAGAAAAAAAAAAAGCGGATTTACGCCGCTGTGCGCAGCGTCGTTAACCTTTACTGCCGCATCACACAATAAACACAGCGTGGCGTTCTCTCTCTCTCTCTCCACCAGGTGTCAACCGAGGTCAGGCGAAACCGCGCTCCGAGTACGTCACGTTGATTTATACTACGTTTGTATACCGCCGTTGTCTGTTGATAAGCTCTTAAAATGGTCGCAAAAGAAAAAAAAAAATAGACCGAGCGTACTAGATGAGACAGAAGCCGGATGAAGCAACAGGACACCCCTCTCTGCGGGAAGCCGGCTGCCACGCCGAGCAACAGACGACACTTACGAAATCGCGAGTGGGCAGGGGAGGGGGGTGCGGGGTCACCGAAAGGGCGCCCAGGTGTTGGACTATATATACAGGGCGGCCCAGCGAGCCTATTGTACCGCTACGAACTTTACAACCCCCCGTCGCCACCCCGAGCACCATAAAGCCACGTGACAGTCAACACGGCTACCTACACCCGACCCCACCGAGCAGCCGTTGCGAGTTCGCGAAAATATAAGAACAATAGGATAATAACGAAAAAAAAAAAACAGCGAACGAAGAAAATAAACAAAAATAAGAACTCGACTCAAAGCGCGAGCACGCGCGCCGGCGCCTTTGTTGTGGTTCCCCGCCACTTTGGTGATGAAATAGAAAGCGAACAAAAAAAATGTTTGTTACTTTTTTGGCGGTTTGGGGGGGGGGGGGGGAATGGTGTTTCTTCGACGCGCTGCAACCATGCATGCCCGCAATCAGCCCTCTCCTTCAAAGAAGCCGCCGCCCTTCCCGGGTGGCCTATTGTTATACGGTACACCAGGTTATAGATATATATACACCGCGGCCCGACGGTTGGGCCCTTTCATGCGGAGCTTGGCGGCCGCCATAATTCTTATCGGCTCACCGAGCTTTGTGCGTCACCCCGTGACACCGGAGGACCCCTTTAGTCAGCTGGATGCTCGCGCACTCTCCTCGGCGCTTTCTTCGAGATTGTTGAGAGTGAGCAGCGGCTTCACTTTCGGCAAGAATTTCCTTTTGTTGAGGGTCAGCGCCCGTGAAGCGAACACCGGTAATGACGCGGTCTCCCTGGCGCTGTCAGAATGTATAAGCAGCATGATGGCATGGCGAAGGTAGATGCTACATGCGTCTGTTGCGTACTAGTCGAACTTTTCCCGTAAAACTGGCCCCTACGAGGCAGGCCTGTGAATTACGTTAAATCCCTGCTTTTACGACAGCGGCAAACGCACGTACACAGGGGCGACGCAAGGGGAAAGGGGTGGTGGGGGCGAGGGGGTGGCAGCCATGCCCCCCAAGAGCAAATATAATCGAAACACAACCCATAAGCCCCCCCCCCCCCCCTCCCCCCCCCGCGCCCCGATGAACACTGGGGAGGTCGTGGGTCACCTCAAGAGTGACAGCGGTCAGATCAACACGACTAAAAACTTTATGCACGAGTATTGTATACACATATAGCGAAACTTAGGTCTAGCAGTATCATGCACAGCACAAGTGTATTAAGAAATGCATCCATTCAGAAAAGCTTCTGAACACTTAAACACCAAAATAAATTTTACTGTAGAGAGAGTTCCCCGACTTGGAAGGACTGGTGAGTGTCTTACATATTGCAGCGTATACGACTGACATATGCTCTTGTCAGTCGGCGCATTGCTGGTAATCTCACAGTGCAGGGACCTTGAGGGCTCAGTCTCAGTCAGTTAACCTGTCACGGGCAGTTATATCATACCGTCGACTTCCGTAGCAGTAGCGTTTCAAGGCGTTATTGCGTGTGATATGAAGCTGCTGTGAGTGGCATTGCGCTGTGTGAACACAGACACTGATAGTGACACAAATAGCGACCAGATAGTGAAACAGATAGTGAGCACGTGAGGTTGGCTATAGGGTCGAGATTTTCGCCTGAACATTGCAGCAGTGAGGTTTAAATAGCTACATAATGCAAAGAAAGAAAGAAAGGAAGAAAGAAAGAAAGAAAGAAAGAAAGAAAGAAAGAAAGAAAGAAAGAAAGAAAGAAAGAAAGAAAGAAAGAACAGAACAGAACCTCAAGATTCATATCCAAACACATCAATGTCCTCGGTCGCTGTCCCAGCGCACCAGTCTGGCGTTTACCTTTAATAAGACTTCGTGCTTGTTTATAGTTAGTCCTTTCGTGCGCACGTCGCCCTTTAAACGGTCAAACCACATAACTAAACTGGAACAGTCAACCCCGAGGCGAAACAAGCAATCTCAGCTGCCCGCAGAGTCACGGGCCTTGCACTGGCCGGCCTGAAGCCCTCCTCCTCTAAGAATACCGTCCCCAAACTCGCACACACACACTTCACTCTCCTTCGGCGAGTCTCCCGCTCTTATTTATTTATTTTTTTATCTTTCTATCTCTCCGTATAAGCACGCTTGGCGCCTGCAGGGGTACATACTTCGGGTTCGTTAGGTTGTTTAGTCTCGAAGACGAAAGAGAGCGAGGAAAGAAAGAGAAGGTCGTCCATTAACGAGGTATACTTCGGTACTTACCAGGCACG
Organism: Rhipicephalus sanguineus; assembly: GCF_013339695.2. Classification (NCBI taxonomy): domain Eukaryota; kingdom Metazoa; phylum Arthropoda; class Arachnida; order Ixodida; family Ixodidae; genus Rhipicephalus; species Rhipicephalus sanguineus. Next base: position 65,521,192 of record NC_051179.1, read on the forward strand.
CTGGCGGGCGCGTTCAACGCTTCTCCGAAACCGGCCCGTTTTGCCCGCTCGAACGAGAGAGGTCAGCGCCTTCGGGTGTCGGTTAATGTGTTTGTTGTTTCGTTTTGCTCATTCTGCCTATAAGGTTTGTGAGTGTTTCTGCATATACTCTCTATACTTCCTCACACTTCCGGTCCCGTGTGGATATTTAGAACTAACAGTTTATGTATATGGTTATAGTGTATATACGGATGGCCGCAGGCACGGCCTGCATATCCAAATAAGCGAAGAGTTCCAGCCGGGGTTCTGATTATATATATTTGTGCTGAAAAGGGGGACAGTTACACAACGAACGTGTTGTTTCGAGAACGGCACCGAGCGAAGGACGGGCGCGGAGTTTGTTTAGGTGTGCTAACGTAAACGTGAAGGTATATACATAAGGTTCGCAATAGTGAATTGTGAAGGCTCGCTTAGTATAGAGGTGTACATTCGTCATTAAGATAACAATGTTAATGAAAAGGTGGTTCTAATGGACGATTGACCGTCTTATTTACACTCCATCATGAGTATAACTCCATAGAAAGTAACGACCGCAACGTAACAGTATGAGTTAAGAGAGAAAACGATTGTTAACGATAGTTCACTGGACATAGAATAGTAGGGTAGATAATTGATGGTATACTAGAGATTAAGAAGGAAAGTGTGGTCAAGAATAAGAAAAAGAAAAGGGGGGGGGGGGGGTCGCAAGCAATTATGAGATATATGTTAGCTGACACTGTACGAGCGTATAGTTCAAGATCGCTGAAGAAGGCCGTCGTCCTGCGGTGTTAATATGCAATAAAATAGTATTATGACGTCAACTAAAGACACGAAACGAACCTAATAATAATCATTGTTGGGGTTTAACGTCCCAAGACCACGATATGATTATGAGAGACGCCGTAGTGGAGGGCTCCGGAAATTTCGACCACCTGCGGTTCCTTATCGTGCACCTAAGTCTGAGTACACGGGCCTCAAACATTTTTGCCTCCAGCGAAATGAAACTGACGAGCCGCCACTTGTTGGGAGAAACAGTGCCTCACACTGTGCTATGCATCGAGAACAGACAAAGCAATAGTAACAGATGGAAGGCGGGCGCTTAAGTGAGTTGTTACTGCATATGCTAGGATCGTCCCTATACGCGCTTTCAAACGGGCATGCCGTCAGATGGAACATCGTTCCCATTAAAACACAAACTGAAGCAACCAATACAGGCCTTACATTGTTCGTCCGTCATCGCTATTCCTGGCGTTCACGCTCGCTAGCTGTTTGACCGCTTCCGCATCTTTCAGAAATACTTTTAAAGACGGCCGCGCGTTTCAGAGAAGTGACCTGCTTTACGTGTACCGCGCCTATCAAAATTAAGCGACAAGCGCTTGAGGTATTCGAGCTGCACAGCTGAAGCCCATTCCCGCCCTTTCTTTATCGCGAGCTTAGCCGAAGATAACGGCAAAGCTGTTCAAAGAAGCAACAGCCGCGATCAATCGAATCGTACATCGACTTCGCGTTATTATTATCATTATTTTTTGCCTGTTGTATATCCGACGTTTATGGGAGGAGAAAGACGGGATCTTCCAGGCACACGTATACAGGCGCGCAGCTTATACAGTGAGACAAAGCTATTTATAGACAGATACAACGGCGTTCCGAGGAGCGTTTTCGATTGCGACCGATATATAAATCGAAGTCGAGCGACAGTTTATATGATGTATACGTCGGCGGAACCCTAAAGCGAAGCGGCGTGTCGTTCTACATTTCATTTATAAGACTTGTTCCTTTAAGAAAAAGAAAACGACAGATGGCCAACTAAGAAACAGCACATAAATAACAACCATCAGATAGGTGGGGGCTTCAATACACACTACCCACGCTGTTATATCCACTATCTCCTGGCGTACAACGTCTCGATTCTCTTTCAGGGACTGGCGCCGACGCAGACATCCCAATGTGGCTCGCGACCCGTTTATCTATATTCTTCTTCCGCTCTTTTGAGTTTGTACGTATGTAACGAACTGCGTGTAGCTTAGTATGTGGACTAACGTATGCGCTTATCTGCGTCTATGGCCGCCAGACAGCAAGAATGTGTGGCGACGGAGGCTGGGCTATCTCTCTCTCTGGCCAGGACTAGCTGACCGGCCGCCTCTGTTCAGGGCACGTGCTCAAAGCGACGTAAATGTCATCATCGTAAGCATCATCAATTTCAGCCTGTTTTAGTCCACTCCAGGAGGAAGGCCTCTCCCGATGACTTCCACTTCGCCCTATCCTGTGCGAGCTGACTCCATTTTATCCCTGCGAACTTCTTAATTTAGTCACTGCATCTAACTATCTGCCTTCCTCGACTGCGTTTCCCATCCCTTGGTAACCATTCTGTTGGTCCGCTTGTTGTGTGTTCTACGCATTACGTGGCCAGCCCAGCGTCAACGTATACACGTAGCATATGCTTCTCTCGATGGCTGCGGAGTACAGACGACTTCCTCGCTATACAGTGAGACTGACACTGAGCTCATTACCTCCAAGCACTTGGATCACTATACTATAGATGTGCAGATCGTTCTCTTCTTTGTTTCAAAGTTTCGATCTCTCTTACTCCATAGAAGTTGCGTGGCCCTGCGTGACACTTTCTCGCTCACCCCTTGCGTGTGGTTTCCGTATGTTCGACTGTGTAACGTGGTTGAGGCTAGTGAGAAATACCAAAGCATGCTTGAAAGATGGGGTCATCATGCACCCCTCTCCCCCAATTAGAAGCGCACCACTAAACGCTGCCTGGATGTTATCGTTAGTCGAGCGAAATGCGGATCTTTACGGTGGGAACGTGGACGCTATACTGTAAACATTCTGCGCTCTTATGTGTTTATCAGCTCAATACTCTTACGAGACATCATCGCTGTTCCTTGTAACCCCTTTTTTCTTTTCGCCCCACAGGCTTCGTCTTTTTTTTTCGACTTGATATTGTCTTCGATGGCTTAATTCACCTTACGTATTTAGAAATGGTTATTTCCTACTTTGCAACCTTTCGGTTTGTCACAGAACCATCTCGGTGTTCTGGTCACTCAGAAAGTATACTGTCCAGAATAGTGGCTGCATTCTCTCTCCCCCCCCCCCCCTCCCGCCCCTCTCTTCGTTCTGCCGTTCTCAGACAGCATTTTTTTCTTCACATGTTGGTCTCAGCCGCCTCACATTCACAACTATAGTGGAACGTTTCCATCTGCGAAGGCTCCCTTACATGCACGATGTCATCGTCATCAACACATTTCCTTATGCGTGTAAATCGTGCAGTGAAGTATAATACTTCAACGCACGCACGCACGCACGACGACCGTTATCGTTCGCATGCTGTATGGGCGTCATCAACCAGCGCACCGAAATGCGGTCGCCGCTGCGAGCCACTGCTGGAATTGCTATACAGTGGCAGTATACGAAGACCGCGGCACTTTCCTTCATAGAAGTGGCGTGGCCCCGGCGTAACACTTCTTTAATAAAGGGCATGTGTATCTGTGCACAGGTACACTCTCTCGGCGGCTGGTTCCCTGCGAGGTTGCCCGCCGGGCTCGCGTGTGTCATGCTGCGTGCGTCGACAAGAAAGAAAGAAAAAAGGACTTTCTTTTTCCTCCAAGGTCGTCGTCGGACAGCGCCCTTGATCTTCCATGGCGACCAGGACTAAACAAAAATGATAACGAAACAAGCAGCTGGATCGAAGAAAGAGATCATATACGGCAATGCCTGGGGTGAGAAACACACCCAGGAATGTCCTACTTTTAGGTTCACGAAGAAAAAGTAAAGCAGAGAAACATTAAAGGTGGGAGAGAGAGAGAGAGAGAGGCAGTGTGTAGAGAAACACGATCAAAAGGTGAGGAATGAGTGACCGCTATCGCCAATGGTACCGGGAGACTGCCGTACACAAGTGTCCGCTCGCCAGAGATTACGTTCACCTTGAAATATATATTCGCAGGTTTCTTTGGTCCTCTGTTTGCTTTCTTTAATCGTTCGTTGATTCGAATGACTTTTCCATGGCCGGTTCAGATATCACAGCTTAGCATATATATAATATACGGTTGTAGGGTTGGAATGGATGTCTATACAGGTACGTATCAGTATTTACAACATTGGCTTAGCCAGGGGGGGGGGGGTTCAAGCCCCTCCCCCGTAATTTGTGTACACACAAGCACATATGAAAGCGCACACACGAACATACATATAGAGTGGTTAACCACCCCCCCCCCCCCCCCCCCCGCCACCCTCGAAAAACAATTCTGGCTAAGCCCCTGGTTTACAATTCGTATACAGCCAAACGCCTTCGTAATAACGCAGTGTTTCTAAATGCTTCGTTATACATGCCACTTTGTTGTAAAGGACGCGCACAGTAACACGCGCATCATAGCCGAGACGCAAGGAATTCTTTACAAGCGTCATTTCGTTGTAGACGCCTTCTATACATCATAGAAGCATTCGGGCTGGCTACACAGGATGCGTATATAACCACGAGTGATGGCGCAGGGCGTTCATCAGGCAGCGCAAGAGTCCAGAGGAGGATGGGTACAGGCGGTCTCGAAGAGTTGATGTCGGGCGAGTAGCCAGAAGAAGTGTATGAGCACGCAAGACAGCTTTTAGCGGCGTCGGCCAGCGCTCCCTCGTCGTGCCATTGTTAATGGAAGCGCGCTGTCGCGCGTCGGACATACGGCGACGACGAGAAAGTCCTTTTCGCTCCTCGCTCGGCTGCAGCCGAGAAGCTCGCGTGTCGGCGACCACGATCCCTGACCTCAATCTCGCTCTTTTTTCTTCCCGCCGCCGCCGTTGCTTTTGCTATAGTGCATGCTTCGGACGGAGGCTATAACGACGGCGAAGGCGCTGCTTGGCTGGCTGCTTCATCCGCGCAAGTTACGCTGGCGGTAGGAAGAATGACGAGCGCGATGCAATTCTCAGCACTAGATGCCTTCTCCCTTTCCTGCTCTGCTTGTATACTTCGCTTGTTCCACACATGGTGGGCCTGAGGGTTGTTGTGCTTGCCACCGTGAACAGTGAGCGCCTACATGTGCACTGCGAGTGTTCGTGCGAGTGTGTTTATGTGCACTTCGAGCTTTCGTGCACGCGCGCGCGTGTGTGTGTGTGTATGTGTGTGCGCGCGCGCACTGCGAGAGATGGAAAGTGAGTGAGTGAGTGAGTGAGTGAGTGAGTGAGTGAGTGAGTGAGTGAGTGAGTGAGTGAGTGAGTGAGTGAGTGAGTGAGCGAGCGAGCGAGCGAGCGAGCGGGCGAGCGGGCGAGCGGGCGAGCGTACATGTTCGCGCGAGTGTGAAAACAGCCCAAAGTGCACATGCACTTTACACGTGTCTGCACGATTACACCTGTACGTACTACGTACTACGTACAAAAAGAATTCGATAGTGAATCTTCCTTCCTGCGGTAACTATGTACAACCGCGCGCCTGTGTTTGTGCATTCCTTGAGGCGCGGCCATATTTTCCTTGAGTCGCACGTAATGTGCCTGTCGCACGTAATGTGCCGTGAGCTGTAGTGAAGTGGGTTACGGGCTTCGCGATGTTTACTTTCACTACTCAAGCTGGAAAGCGCAGATGCGCCCCTCCACGAACGCGTGTGTCGTTTGCGCGCCTTCGGTAATTTTCCTTCATCGATGTCTGTAGATGCGCGTAGGTACAAGCGCGCAATAGATAAATGTAACATACATAAGTGCAAGGACTGAAATGCACGTACGTAAACGCAAGAATCGATCTGCTGGGGCTCGAGCGATGGCCTTGAGTGAAAGGGAAAAAAAAACGTAAGCGATGCTTGGGGGCGAAGTGATAAGAAAGGCGAGTCATCGTGTTATCCTGTCAGACTGCAGCGTGCGTGCGCCCGTTCCTGCCGTCCAGGTAAATGCAACGGCACAGCGCAACATTCGGCGCGCAATACACAATGAGCATTCCTCAAAGCGAGCAAGCCACTGCAGCCTCCGTGACAGCCCGAGAAATCATTCTTGAAACGACCACTCCCAAGCTTGCCACTGCCTCGCTCGCTTGCGACGAGTAATAAGTCTCGTGAAAGTACGTAGACGAACGCTGAACAGGTGTAAGCTGGCGTGTGTGATTACGTGAAAAGTGCACATAGAGCGGGCGTTCCAATCGACGTTCAGTCATATATTACAACACTCCAATAGCGCGTCTTGTTCTTTGATTATGAATGCTGCTCTTTTCTTTTTTTTTCGTCTGGTTCTCTGTATGTAATCGGTGTTATGAATCCCCGGCCAAAATTTGTATGCCTGCCAACTTGAATTTGACTCTTGAAAAAGAGAAAGAGAGTTGAGAGAACTACAGTACACAACGTTGATTCGGTAGTAAATTTGGCGCGTGCAGGATCGAGCGAGAGCAGCGGAGATCTTGCGTAAATGTGGTGACAGTATATATGCATACCGTGGCCATGAAATATAGACATTAAAAGCGGCATTATTTTCAAATCGTGCGATGTTTGTCAATCATATAAATAATTAATGTTTAGCTGTTGTCTAGGTGAGGAACTTGGGCGACGTAGTGGTAGCCCTCCTTTCTTTAGCGGTGTAGAATCGTTTTCGAGATGTTTTAGATGTTCCAAAGAATAAAAGAAGTTCACAAAGAATATGGCAAGATTGTAGATTCATCGGCGATCAGGTTTTTCTACTTATCATCATGTACACGTGTCTACTTAACAGTGTTCCTATATATCTCTCCCTCTCTTTTTGCTCTACGTGTTATTCAGTAGGTGACAGATGCCCGTTCCACGGTGCCACCACTTCACCTCGGCATATGCGTTAGTTCATCGAGGACCTAGCAAAAACATCGACAGCGATGGCTGTAATACGGTCCCCACTGCCGCGCGTATTCCATCATAAACGCACACGCACCGTCGACACCCCGCGCAGCAGCGAGCCACTGCCGCACGCGCACGCCCAGCAGCTGCTCTGACCACGCGGTCCTCGCCACAGATTGCCGGTTTCACACTGCCCCTTCCCTCCCCGCATACCCCCAACGCAGACCGCACCGTATGCAAAACCATATCCGCCTACGTGCACCAGCGCATACGTGCATACATACATACGCGCACAGCATGCGAGCCCGCCACACTGTCCGCATGCAAAGTACGATGGCGCGACTGCGTGCAGCCACCGCGCACAGCGGAACGCCGGGACACATAGCAGCTGCCCCCTCTCCCACCCCTCCTTTCCTCCTATTCGTACTGTTATATATACACCGCTGCGAAAGGCGTCCATCCCCTCCTATAAACAGCCTCCACTGTTACGCTTTTAGTGCGTTTGTTTCGTGCTCCTCTCCATCAATACATCCTTCCGCGTTTACTATCACTGGGCTGTGTCCGTTACATGCACACAACGCGGCGCGGCAAGCGGTGCATATACGCTATGCATGGCCAGAAGAAAGGGACAGCGGCCTGACCCGCTATGCATACCGCGTCTTTGTTTTCGCTTCTGGTTACGTTTGCTCCTTCCTCCGAAACCTGTTCTCGTTGTTTCTTCATTCGGAAAGCGGGCGTATGTATTTATGCGCGCAACGTGTGCGTCTTTTTGTTCTTTTTCTTTTTTTTTTTTTTTTTTTTTAGGGCGTCACTCTGCTGGCTGCAGCATACTCCCTTCTTGGTTTCGTTACGTTCGGGTTGCAGGAAGCGCCCGCATATCGAGGAACTCGAAGAGAGCGTCTAAGCTAGCGAACAAAAAAAAAAGTACAAACAAGCAAGATACTTTTTTAAGACGTAATAGCGAATAAATAATCGACTAAAGAGAGAGAGAGTGAGAAGAAGAAGGCCGAGAGGTTAACCAAATATTAGCATACGGTTTGCTACCCTGCAGTGGGGGGGAGGGGGCGATAGGTGTCAGAAAGAGGATGTAGAGAGAGAAAGAAAAAATAAAACAAAAACAAAACACGCACACACATACATACACACGCACGCACACACATACGCAGGAATAAAAAACGTAACACACACTAGATTACTGATTCACTAGATTAAGGAATGCGCTAGTATCCCTACAAACTCGAGCCTATTTCTCGCGCTAAAACCAAAATAAAAATAAAGCGTCGTTGGTAAGCGTTGAGGAGATTACACGTTCCGTTTCTTGTCTTTTGTGGTTGTTTTGTTTCTTCTCGTGCTCTCTGTCTTTTTTTATTGTTTTATAATGGACCTATTGTCTCAGTATACGCGCGGAGCTTGTTCTGCAGTCGTCCTTCCTGCCCGTTTGCCTTCTTTCATTTTCTTCTTCGAAACTTTGCGATCTTTTTTTCTTTCCCGTTGTTTCCCCCTTGTTGTGCTCCTGTATAGCGCCGGTTGTATGCACGTAATCGCGGTTGCGTTGCGGAAATACACTGCAGATTGAGCCTGGGCCAGTGCAGAGCACGCAATTCTTTTCCTGGTTCGGGCGCACGTGCCGTAATATATACGCGATCACGCGAGCCCCCTATAGCTGCCGCTGCGTTGATCGCGCAGAAATCTGAGAACACGCGGCAGAGTATATATATCTGTTGTACACGTGAGAACGAAACGAAGACGCAGGTAACCTCCCGATAAAATAAGTGAGACACCGACCATAGAAGAAGCAGGACTTGTTAATCTGTCGGTTTCCGAGCCCACGGAAGCCTTGTTTGCAATTACGAGACTGAATACGTCTAAAGATCCGCTTAATTAAGCGTGCTATAACGAGTCCCATAGACTCAGCGTTTAGACAGGCGCGAGAATTCCGTCATTCAGTTTGCGTGAATTAGAAGGCAAGTTTCTCGGAGCTTGAAATCGCAGAATGGATGTTGCTAGAATCTGATCATTATTCGGACGAGGCATTCTCCGTCCATGTGGTTAGTTTCTTTTTCCATACATATTCTTTAAGGCGACGTACCCTAGTGGCAGAGGGCATGAGTGGAAGAAATATTGTACCTTGGTTCTTGCACGTAATTCTTGATGGTATAGATGGATTGACGAATAAATAAAAATCGACCTGTAATAATGTCGGACAAACAACAACGCTGTCTTGACCTATATTAACGCATTTCTTGTCAGACGTGCATTTATTTATTTATTTATTTATTTATTTATTTATTTATTTATTTATTTATTTATTTATTTATTTATTTATTTATTTATTTATTTATTTATTTATTACGCACAGTTATCGTTTCAAAAGCTTCGAAGCAACCCTGCAAGAGGGTTTTTCGCCAGGACCATAGGGTTTAATATAATGTTTACTAGAGGGAACTCTGGCGCTGCGATCGTTCAGCCACCATGGGACTTATGGGTAGTACACGGATTTGCCTATAGTTTTCGTGCTTGCGGCTTCAGGCGCACTTGTGGCTTTGTTTATCGTTGTGCTTTCGCGTTTGTTTCGGATAAAAAAATGAATCGTTGTGCAAGTTCGTGTCCCGATTTGAATTGGTGAGCCTAAAAGGTCAAGGTGGTGAAGTGGAACTGCTGAACGTTTGCTAAACTTCGTCTTGCGACAAAGCGGCCGCAGGCGACACGGAGCCAAACGGAGCCGAAAGAACGAAGCTTAGACAAATCAGTGTACTATACCCATCATTCCCACGCTGGCTGAAGCGTCATGCGTTGCAGGTCCAATAGACACTAGCGCCAGTTTTCCCTCTAGTGTATTATTAGGAAACTCTACGGCCAGGACATCTTGCAAGCCTGTAACTCGCTCTCCGAAACTGAGGAGTGCTAGGTCCAATGCACGCTCCGTTCTTTGTATTATTGGAACTGCGAAGGCTTGTCAAAGGTTCGAACATGCGGACCGTTGGTAGAACCAATCACGTGTCCACCACGGTTTAGAAGCTCCTCATAAAGCATGTACATTTTTTCCCCATTCTTAGCTTCATTGAGGCATCATAGCTGCGCATACTGCAACTCTTGCTGCTCCGCTTGTTAGTGAAAACAGTGGCTGCCGGTGTTACTCACTCTTAGGTAAACAAAATTTCAGAGACTTGACTGCACGCCCGTAGCGAGCGCCGTCCAGATTTGTAATTCACAGCAACCGTGCCTACGCGTCCAAAGTATACATACTACGCACAACTCACAGTAGACGCTCTTCGTGCCTCTGGCGGCGTGCTTCTTATGCGTGCGAGTTGCTGTGAATGACCGACGAATGCGGACGCATAAGCTTTGAGCGACAGACACACGATCTTACGTTCCTGCACGTATAGATACACGTGACCACTAAAGCGTTGTTCAAGCTAACCATCGATGAAGCAGCAAAATACAGAACTTTATGAACGTTGTAGTTTCGCAATTGTTTATAATCTTATTGGACATGCAATGCGAAAGCTATACGGTATGGAAATTAACGACAGGGCATTTTCTATTCTCCTCAGCATGTGCAAACATAAAGGCCCACGTTGTGCGAAAGCTGATCCCGTTTCGTATCCTCAAGAGTCACGTTTTGTGGAGTGTCTGTTCCAAGTGAGCAGTGGTGACTCGTGATCGATGGACCCACCCCGTCACGTACGGACACGTGAAAGCCTGTGGTGTGAAGGGTCGTTGAGAACGAAAGCAAAACAAGCCCTTACAAGAGAGCACGACCTCGGCCAACGACGACAGGGCATATCTTCGTCCGCAGTCGTGAGGCCGTTGGCAACGGAACAAGGCACCCCTAACTTCCATTTCACTTTATTTCACCTATATACGCTCACTGTTGTGAGTAATACCCAGCTGCAGCATTAGCCATTGTGAGCCCTCTATGTTCCACATTAGCCATCCGTAGGCCGCAGCGAATTGTTGCTACTTAGGCTTGCTTGGCAGTTCAAGAGTGTATTGCAGGAAACATCCATGCACATACGCCTGTAATGTGCCCTATTCTTGTACCCGCTCGTTCATCCTGAGTTCCTGTCACATATCTCGACTCCTCTCATTATTTCCGCGCATGCCTCCTGCTGGACAACAGCCTTATAGTGAAATGAGCTCTTTTAAAAACTGTTTTCCAAAAGAGCAGGAGGACAGGTACAATAGCAGGGACCCCGGGCACCGTCTGCGACCTGAGGTGTTTTCCTAGAGTTCATAGGTTACGTCGCTACCGCGAGCACACGCACAAAAAAAGAAAGAAAGAAAAAAGAACGGGCCCGTTCACGCATGCGTGAACGCAGTTCTTCTCGCGCGCACGCTCGCTCCCACGTCGCGCCGCGAAAGTGTGCGCGCTCACTCACGACACGGCTACGCGATGGCTCGACCATTTTTGGAAACGAGCTCGCCCTCTGACCTCACGCCACCCGCCACGTACGACGCTGCTTCCGCCGTACGACCGCCAACAACAACACACAGCTCCACAGAGCCATCACTCCCTTCGCGTCTACAGCAGCAGTAGTACTACGGGCTTTCCGTGTATACGCATTCACGTAGCTGCAGACGCCGGACGCGCTCAGCGGAGCGTAACCTGCGTGGATGCGAACCCACTACACCGCGAGGCTGTCGTTTTCGAGTGAAAGAAAGAAATGGTTGCTCTCGTCGCAAGCACTTTCAAGCATGCGGCGTCCAAATTGCGACAAGCCAGCCCACTGTCGCATGCAATTTCGCAACGGCTGGTGCTGCTCGACTACCGCAAGTATCAAGGCACGACAAAAAGCTGGCGAAGTCATGAGCTGATCGTGGGTTGCACACCCCTGCTTATAATGCTTCGTTGTTTCGCATTGTCTTCTCCGTTGCAGGAATATCACATAAAAAGAAAGAAAGAAAGAAAGAAAGAAAGAAAGAAGGAAAGAAAGGAAGAAAGAAAGAAAGAAAGAAAGAAAGAAAGAAAGAAAGAAAGAAAGAAAGCAGGAAGGAAAGAAAGGAAGAAAGAAAGAAAGAAAGCAGGAAGGAAAGAAAGGAAGAAAGAAAGAAAGCAGGAAGGAAAGAAAGGAAGAAAGAAAGAAAGAAAGAAAGAAAGAAAGAAAGAAAGAAAGAAAGCAGGAAGGAAAGAAAGGAAGAAAGAAAGAAAGAAAGAAAGCAGGAAGGAAAGAAAGGAAGAAAGAAAGAAAGAAAGCAGGAAGAAAGAAGGAAGAAGAAAGAAGAAAGAAAGAAGAGAAGAAAGGAAGAAAGAAAGGAAGAAGAAAGAAAGAAAGAAAGCAGGAAGGAAAGAAGGAAGAAAGAAGAAAGAAAGAAAGAAAGAAGCAGGAAGGAAGAAAGGAAGAAGAAGAAAGAAAGAAAGAAAGAAAGAAAGCAGGAAGGAAAGAAAGGAAGGAAGAAAGAAAGAAAGAAAGAAAGCAGGAAGGAAGGAAAGGAAGAAAGAAAGAAAGAAAGAAAGAAAGAAAGAAAGAAAGCAGGAAGGAAAGAAAGGAAGAAAGAAAGAAAGCAGGAAGGCAAGAAAGGAAGAAAGAAAGAAAGAAAGCAGGAAGGAAATAAAGGAAGAAAGAAAGAAAGAAAGCAGGAAGGAAAGAAAGGAAGAAAGAAAGAAAGAAAGCAGGAAGGAAGGAAAGAAAGGAAGGAAGAAAGAAAGAAAGAAAGAAAGAAAGCAGGAAGGAAAGAAAGAAGAAAGAAAGAAAGAAAGAAAGCAGGAAGAAAGAAAGAAGAAAGAAAGAAAGAAAGAAAAAGAAAGAAAGGAAGAAAGAAAGAAAGAAAGAAAGAAAGAAAGAGGAAGAAAGAAAGAAAGAAAAGAAAGAAAGAAAGAAAGCAGGAAGGAAAGAAAGAAAGAAAGCAGGAAAGAAAGAAAGAAAGAAAGAAAGCAGGAAGGAAAAAGAAGAAAGAAAAAGAAAGAAAGAAAGAAAGAAAGAAAGAAAGAAAGCAGGAAGGAAAGGAAAGAAAGAAAGAAAGAAAGCAGGAAGAAAGAAAGGAAGAAAGAAAGAAAGAAAGAAAGCAGAAAGAAAAGGAAGAAGGAAGAAAGAAGGAAGAAAGAAAGAAAGAAAGAAAGAAAGCAGGAAGGAAAGAAAGAAAGAAAGAAAGCAGGAAGAAAGAAAGGAAGAAAGAAAGAAAGAAAGAAAGGAAGAAAGAAAGCAGGAAGGAAGGAAAGAAAGAAAGAAGAAGAAAGAAAGAAAGCAGGAAGGAAGGAAGAAAGAAAGAAAGAAAGAAAGAAAGCAGGAAGGAAGAAAGAAAGAAAGAAAGCAGGAAGGAAAGAAAGGAAGAAAGAAAGGAAGAAAGAAAGAAAGAAAGAAAGAAAGCAGGAAGGAAAGAAAGAAAGAAAGAAAGCAGGAAGGAAAGAAAGGAAGAAAGAAGAAAGAAAGAAAGAAAGGAAGAAGAAAGAAAGAAAGAAAGAAAGAAGCAGGAAGGAAGAAAGGAAGAAAGAAAGAAAGAAGAAAGCAGGAAGGAAAGAAGGACGAAAGAAAGAAAGAAAGAAAGAAGAAAGAAAGCAGGAAGGAAAGAAAGGAAGAAAGAAAGAAAGAAAGGAAGAAAGAAAGAAAGAAAAGAAAGAAAGCAGGAAGGAAAGAAAGAAAGAAAGCAGGAAGGAAAGAAAGAAAGAAAGAAAGAAAGAAAGAAAGAAAGAAAGAAAGAAAGAAAGAAAGAAAGAAGAAAGAAAGAAAGAAAGAAAGACAGTGTTACCGTCACCGAGCGTCGTTGTCATAGCCGTAATCGTTATGTTCATCAGCGGGCAGCTATATCGTTTTCTAAGTGTAGAGCGACGACCCAGTCGGCTTTGTGGTAAACACGGCAGCAAAGCGCGATTCGGCACTGACGAAACAGTGACATAGATCACAACCACAACTGACTCGAACGCTAAGTTTCCTTGGCCGAACGTAGTACATTCCATAAGGGTGGAAAACACATGCAGGAAATGCGAATGTAATTGATCAGACGTTCACGTGGCCGGCGTTAGCTGAACGTTGATCAGCATGCTACTTATATGTTATGTCTTTGTTGTTGCGTCACTAAAACTGGTAAAAGAAGCATCTAGAGAGTTGTATACAAGCCCACCACCGTGTGAGTGACCGTCACACAGGTAAGAACGGTTATCTCGAGAGCGCAATTAGCTCGGTAATTAATGAGCATTCGCGGATGACTCCCTAACCACTCGATTTGGGCGCCTCTTTATGCGTCAGCAGATCAACGACTGTGCATGACCTTCGCTGCATTCGCTCAGAGAATTATGACTCCGCGAAATACTCATATATAGATAAAGTTTTACCAGCGATCACGTGTATGTTCTTTTTTTCGTTTACCTGCAGGTACGTTTATCTCAAAAGCAATTAAATACCTTCCCAAATGCTATCGAAGGGTGATAAATCTTTGAGACGGAAAATAAAAAAAAGTAAACAAGCAAATAAGGGCGGGAGGAGAATTAGGCGCGGGTCTAATAGAAACTCGCTAGGCAGGAGCAATCATTCAACCTTCGGTGAGATGTATACCTAGTCTCAGCGAGCTACTTTGATTACCTATCTATCTATCTAGTCCCACCTTAGAGTTTGCCGCTTATGTCGCGCTAAATGCCCAGTTCAAAAGGATTTCTTTTTTTTTTTCTTTTTGTCGAAGGCCGCGCTACGCAAGACGAGACTGACCGAATTCATTTATTCCCCAGCACTTAGATTCGTCTGTCGCGCGAACTGAGTTGTGATGGGCTCGTCATACGAGTTCACACTACACAACACAACACAGCACAGCACAACGTGTACACGACACTGGCAAAACGTGCGATACTTATTAGTGTGACCTCTCTTATGCGAGACACAATGAAAATAAAGTGGAGCGCACGCCGTGGCGAACAACTAACCAACGACACGAGCTGTCCGCAATATCCGGAGGTTCGTTGTACCCAGCCAGACGAGGCAGGAAAGGGGGCTGAAGACACGAGCAGTTCATGGAGGGGGTGAAAGTGCAGACGGTATAAGGGCGGAGATAGCGCGGGGGTTTTTGAGCGTTCTTAATTGTCGCGGTAATGAACCGTTTCCGGCTGGGCGCTTCGCTGGAGTGTGTGTTTGTGCGTTGTGTGAGTGTGCCGCTCCGTTGTTGTAGTGCTCCGCCGACGACGACGATGCCCCGAATGTCCTCGCGCTCGTTGTGCGTGGTAGCCGAGGAGACATGCAGCCCCGCTTTCGCTTTCGGCTCATTGTCGCCGCGTCGCTTTTAACGAAGCCGAAACGATAGCGAACGCGTGTGTGTCTCTGTCACGGAGTGCCTTCCGTGCATTAGCGTGCAGGCATGTTCAAGTGTGTCGTTGACTTCCATTGCCTTGCAGTTCTTGTTAGTTGTTCTTTTAAGAGTTGCTGTTCTTTTGCGGGGAGTTACGGGTGTGCAAACGAGACTACAGATTACACTGCGCGGTGTCTGCTAAGAAGCGAGTTGTAGTGGCTGCTGTAGCTGAATAACTTCAATCAACACATTATGTGCGCATAAATCTCATACATTTTTATTCTTCGGAAGTATGAAAGCCAATGAGTGTAGGAGGTGAAAGAGGAAGGAAAGGCACGAAGGTCAACCAGACTCGCGTCGTCCGGTTTGCTATCCTACGCTGGGGGAAGGGGATTAAGGGATTAAAAGATCGAAAGATAGAAAAAAGACAAAATGTTATTAATTATTAATTCAAACGTCATTAATAAATATTAATGCCGACCATCTCAACTCTGATGAAGCCGTTCCCGTACTTTTTATATACTTACTATATACTTACATAACTGCGGTATACGAACTGCAATTTCCTTGTCGAGTTGCTTAGTTTAGCTCTTCTACGCGGTGGTCATTCCTTCGTAATGAAGAAAGATATACTTTATTTTGTTTTACTTGATAGTTAAGTGCCTGCGTCGTTGCTTTCTTGACAAACACGTGTGAGTTCTCATGGGGATCGCTGCCTCTAACATTAAGCGACGAAGTGCCGCGCTGTTATCAGCTTGCTACAAAGCGGTCTGTTGCTGCTATTGAGCTTTCATGCATATGCCGCATAAACTTAGACACATGACGGTCATTTCATAGCCGGTTCCTTGGAACGTGAGTTTAAGCTTCTGTATTTCTTTCCGTACAGTTCTTTTATTGACATTATCCTGCGATGATGTATTTTAGATGGGGACCGGTTATCGCCATTTCATAGTTTGTGTGCAATCAAAGGCTCACCGTATAATAATGCCATCAGATCTTGGTCACTGCAGTTCGCGCAACACTATAGCATCAAAACCTCAGCGTCGTGTACATATAGACGCTCACATGCAAACTGCAGTGGCATTTGCGTAATTTCCTGCGCCGTTATGATGCACGCGTATGTAGTTTGGCGTGTTTCGGGCGAGTAACCTGCACATTTCCGAGCAGTTACGGCGTGAAACTCGGCGTGAAGTTAATTTTTTTTTTCCTGTTCTATCATATTCTGCGCTATTCGCGCTTTTTTTTCCCTCTTTATGTATACGAATATATGCGAAGCACTGCGCACCCCCGTCGGTATAGGCGTGGCCCCGTGCATTAATTCGCCTAATGTGCAAAAACAGCTCCTGTCTTTAAGCATTTTTACGGAAGTGCAGTGCATCCTCCTTCCTCATTCAGCTCCCGACACATTAAGTTGCAACAGCCATTGAAGGAAAAAAAAAAGAAAAAGACGCTGTCCAAGGGCGACACAAGGAACATCACTTCGCGGTACATCACCAAACAACGCCTTCAAAAAGCATTACGGAACCTCTCCACGTATTTGGCTCCCCGAGGTCTACACGTTTCTCCAGAAAAGAGCACAGCCATCGCTTTCACGAGAAAGAAAATGACCAAGTATCCGCTCCTCCTCGGTGGACGGCCGCTGACCTATGTACGGTCTCAGCGATTTCTTGGAATAGTCATCGACAGAAATCTTTCCTGGTCTCCTCAGGTGAAGAAACTTCGAGCGAGGATAGTTGCAGCAACGCAACTCTTCAAATTCATGGCGGGGACACGATGGGGGTGCAATTGCCGCTCAATGGTACTACTTGAGAAAGCGTACATTGAAGGTACCTTGCGCTATTGCCTACCGGTGCTTCACCGATTATCACCAGCAAACAAGAGAACTTTAGAAGCCGCACGAAACAATTGCCTACGAATCTGTCTAGGCCTCCCGAAGAGCTCATCAACCTCGGGAACTGTAGCGGAAGCAGGATGTCTTCCGCTAGAAGTTATCGCTACTCAAGAAACCATGCGCACTCATTTTCGACATCTCATACAAGGGAAGAAGAATGTTCTGTACCGCGCACATCTTACCCACAGCAATTCTGCATTCGGACAAGCCGTGAAAAAGCTGCAACTTACTGCTATTCGACAGCCACTGCAAACAATGCCTCCGAGATTTCCTCCTTGGACACTTTCGCCTCTTGATATAAAACCATTTGTGCCAGGCATCAACGGAGCAAAGAGACGCATCTCGCAGACCGCACTGCTGCAGACTACTCTCCTCTACTTAGCCGAGCACTATACCCAGCACACTCATATTTATACTGACGCCTCCACCACTCAGGAGACGTCATCCTATGGCCTCTATGTCCCCTCCACAAGACAAATGCTATCTTATCGGCTACAGAGGAGGACATCCTCGACGACAGCAGAACTTCATGGCATCAAAGAAGCTGTCCTCTATATTCTACGTCAAACGCCGAACCGATGGGTGGTCCTCACCGACTCCAAGGCAGCTCTTCAGATACTGTTCAACCTCTTAAAGAAAACAAATCATCATCCGGTTTCATTTGATATAGCGTACTTACACCACTTGGCTGTTACCACAGGCAACTTTATCACATTTCAGTGGATACCAGCTCATTGCGGTATTCTGGCCAACGAAAAAGCGGATGAAGCGGCACGCAAAGGACTTCAAAACCGAAATTATAGGCGAACCTATTTCACTAAATCTGATGCTTCCCAGCTGGCTAAGAGACTTGCTTCCGAAGAAAACAAGAGGCTCTGGAACCTTTCGACACATCATTATGCTTTCCTCTATTCTATCGACCCACATCTAAGAACAAGACTCCCATGCAGAATTCCTCGACACCTTGAAACTCTGTACCATCGTCTTCGACTAAACAGTGCTTATGGAAACAGTCTACGGCACCGCTTCGGTCAAACCGAAAGTCCGTACTGTAATAACTGTGGCTCTATAGAAACTGTCGAGCATATTTTGTTGGAGTGCCGAGCGTATGCCGAAGAGCGTGCGCTCTATGAACATTGCATGCATATGCTGACCGAAAGAACTTTCTCAATTGACTGTGTCTTGGGCGCTTTACCCCGCGCCACGCAACAGAGACAAGCGATGCAACTACTCTTCAGATGTTTAGAGAGCATCGGTCAGCTCGACAAACTTTAATGACACCTTGAGAGCACGTAATGTCACTGTCAGCACACGTCCCCGCCCAAGATACAAAAAACTCAGTTTGTGTTTTTACCTCTTTTTTATTCTATTTTAACTTTTTATATTTTTTTCTATATCTCTCTCTCTCTTTGTGTCTTTCAGTCCCCAATCCCCTTCCCCACGCAGAGTAGCAAGTCAGCGAATTTACACACGCCGGCTAAATTCTCTGCATTTCAATAAAGAGCTCTCTCTCTCTCTCTCACTATACGTATATAGAGTAATGTACTAGCCTGCGCATATATACAACTGGAGACCTGCAACAGTTGCCTCACTCCCTCTCTTACCACCCTCCCCCTTTCTTGTTGCTCATTTTGGGTCTGCAGTCATGCACCGACGACTCCAGCGCCGTAGCTATAGCCCCCCCCCCCCCCTGTACACAGTCGAAATGATGGTTTGTGTATATACTTGTTGTATACTACGCTTGTTGCTGTTTGCTGCCGCTGTTGTAGCTGCCAACGGCGCCGCAGGGAGGAGATGGCGCGGCGCACGCATGGACGACGATGTGGGTTAGATTATAGCGAGCGCACCGTTCTATGTGTGCTGTGCTCTCCCGCTGGGTTGAAAGGAAGGGGAAAAGATGTGCTGTACGCAGCCGAAATAATCTTACGGTCTCCGCATAATTCTGGTTCCATTGTCTCCGTGAGTCCTGAAGAGGTCGCCGTCGTTGTTGAGGTTCGCTTGCGCATGCGCAGGGTCTAGCGTGCGGTGACCCGTTGCATTCAGCATACACAGCGCGCGCTGCAAGGTTATGCGTGAAGGGAAATGCTAAAAAAAAAAGTTAGGCAGTACCAACTTATGTTGTTGTCTACATATATACGAGAGAAAGCGTTGTCATGGGCTGGCAATGAATAGAGGTGCTGCTGCTATTATAAAAATTAGCCGATTTTAGCCCCCACTGATCATCATTTAGTCAACACACGCCAGCTAGACAACCGCCCTCTTACACTACACAAAATCCAAGGGCCCTAGCCTACCTATAGACTTCAACGCGAGCCGATATGAGGGCGTCGAATGTTGCGGTTTCTTCGAGAAACCAGACAATGACAAATTATGGATGTTCACAGGCAATGTTGGAGCGTCGTACAAAGTTGTATGGTGCTGTTGTCATGACTTTGTAGTGTAGTCAGAGATTCTTCTTCTCTTTCATTCGTTCACATCCCATTTCCTCTTCCCAAGTACAGTGTGGCCAACCAGAGATTTGCTTTGGTTAACCTACCTGTCTGTCCTTTATCTTTCTCTTTCAAGTGAACACCAGCCAACATTTTCCAATGTGTAGTAGGCAAACTCCAGCCAACATTAGCAGAGTTTGGGCAACATAAGCCAACAATATAGTTAACATCAGCCATCAATCAGCCAACACTATAGAGGTAACCAGGCAAGGTGAACAGACGGACAGCAGTCCATACAGTTGTCTTTTTGCTCGACACCGACACCTGAACAATACTGGATGTAGAAAAAGTGCCTGAAAGCAGTGAAAATGGTGGGCTTGCACTATCGCTCAATAAACTTTGTTGACACGAGATGACTAAATATGTACAGGTCAACGAAGAGGCGGACCACATACAAGTTTCACCTTATCATATCGAACTTAAAATTGCGACTTCATTCCCAATTATGTATTTTATTCATTTCATCACTGCCTCAGCTTACTTTTCGAGCGCGCCGAGGATACATATAATCACAGGCAAACGGGACAAGTTGCATATCGCTGCATATTCTGACGACTCGACCGCTCTAAGCGCTCTTAGACGGTCTGATTAGACCCTACGAAATGATATAATGGGTCAGTGGCAAATCCAATGTTGTTCCATATATTGGTCATACATTCGGGCATGTCGATCCAACATGACGACGCTTGCAGCGCTATTTGGACAGCCAGCGTCTTCAGCGCCACATGGACGATGACGGCCCCGACTGCCGTTATTGGTTCATGAAAGGACAGTGAAGCCGCTGGTCGGGAGTGTAAAGCGTATGCCTCGTGTCTCGAAATTGGTTCTTGGGTTGCGTACATAGCTGGTCGTCCATTCATATATTACTATGATTCGAGGTCGTCATAATGTTATTGCTGGCCGTTTCGGCATTGGAACCTGATGGAAATTTCGATCTGTAAGTAACGAGAAGACCACAGCGCACTTACAACGGAACTAAGCGTTTAACTTGCTATGCCACCTTTCAATGCATAAATATGTCTTCTAAGCTTCACACACGCCGCCAAGTGCGTACAACGGCGGGAAACAGCGATGGAGCTACATGTGTGCACGCCGTATTCGAGGGCATGACTCTGCTGTCCAGTCAACCAGTATACAAAGCGAGTCATCGCCTCACAATAAACACCGGCTTACGTGATTCCTACTTCCTCTCAGGTTACACGGAAACGACATGGCCATTGAATATCCCCCCCCCCCCTTCCATACACGCACAAACACACAGCTCTTTCTTCCGCACCGATTAGGTGAACCCTGTCGCTTGGCTGTTGGGTTGATTCAAAGGAGCGCCGGCTCGCGGCACAGCGGATGACTGAAAGGATCGGCGGTCAGATGCACCGCGTTCCAAGGAAGGAGCGGCGATGCAGGAGGTGGGATGATAGGCCAAATGTTGTCGTAATCACCCGCTTTGACGTATAGCGGCTGCCGCCGACTCTGCACGGCATCCTCCGGCCCTTCCCTCTCTTTCTCGGACACACGGTTCCTCGTTTATTTCCCACTTTTGCCGTTACGTCCACCAACTATAAGCAAACGACAGTCTAGACGGGGGCCAATTTCGAGGTCAAAAAATGACGACAGAAGAGGAGAAGGGACTGCTTGTCGTGGTACAGGTTCTGAGGGGAGAGAAACAAAAAAGAAACAGGGGGAAAGGGGGGGGGGGGTTGCGGAGCGTGCGCCGCGCGTGCCTGACGTAATCTGCCAACCCGGAAGTATGAATCAGTACACACACACACACACGCACATACACACACTTCGTGCATGCTGGTGCCTGCTCGCGCCCTCCAGCCTGCAATACGTACTCCTGCTACGGGTTTGTATCTGTAAGACTGTGTAGGTACGTATATGTGGTGTGCGTGTGGCTTTCGCACATCTTCGGGTGCGCACCTCATTTCCCTTGCCTCCTTCTCGTACTCCTCCTCTGGTATCCACAGCCTTCTTTAACGTGGACGGAAGAGAACAGAGGCACGGCATTGAAAGAAAGGGCCACGAGCGAAGAAGACGGGTCGTATGCGCCGGCACGAGCGGAAAGCACGAGGCCGCGCACCGAAAGACCGAAGGGGCCCCCTTCTCTTCGATGGCTGGACGACGGCGAAGAGAGGTGGAAGGGGCGCTGCACGTCGCGTGGCCAGTCTTTGAGCTGTTAGGCCTCTCTCGTCTTTTGCTTCTTCTTTGCATGAACCCGCTGCTTTTAGATGTTGCGTGCACCATTTGCACGAGCACGCTGTAAGCCACTGAGCTATAGGAGAAATGCAATTACGCGAGGGCTCTAGCGCTCGCATCATCGCTAAACGTGGTGTGCCTTTTGGCGAGATAACGGTCTGGGAAACAATATGAAGGCAATACAGGAACTTTGGTGAATGTTACTCTCTCTCGAACTTGCTCTTGGGGTTCGTGGAACACATACATCAGAACGACGAGGCTATTTATTTACGGGAAGTGGTTTGGTGATTGAATATTTAAGCAGTTGTGGTGATTGACACACGACCCTTTACACGAACTTGAAGCGAGTGAGAAGGGCGGTTGACCCATGCAGTGCAAGCTGCGACTGCTTCATGCATCTTGCCAAACGCGTCGGAACTCGACACGACGTTCGATGGGTCCGATTCGCTAGCGCACACGTGGAGACGACGACCGGTTCACAGTTCGACAAGCCGACTGGACACGACCCGACTTTACACGTCCCATATTAGAGCTGGCAAAGACACGCTACGGTCTCCGGACTTAATGTGGATTAATTTTCCTGCAGCCACTGCACTGGCGGTGTTTTCCTGAAGGTGTCTCTCATCAACGACGTTAGATGTTGGCACAGTGGAATCACTCTAGGACACCTCGAGGAAAACACACAAACATTAACGAAGGGCAAAACGAACGCAAAATGCTCGGCAGTGGTGTCAGTACAATGGGATATACCTTCGGGACGACCCGCTTGATTGAATCAGCCGTGGCCACGGCACTCATTCTTTCACTGCACGGAACTACTCGACGAAGAAAAGATGGAACGCGTATACCTGCCGCCTCGTGCAAGGCGCCGCCGACGGGGGCCAATTAGAATCACTGCCTTCCCCTCCTCGCTTCCTTGGAGGCCTCGAACCCTAGCAACGAGGCACTCCCGTAGTCACTTCCCCTACCCTGATGTGTTTGTGCCCCACCTAACCTTCTTTTTCTTTTTGATCTCTACTCCCCGCCCCGACACACGACGTGCATGCCTTCAGCTGGCTCCTTTTGCAAAGGCAATCTTCGCCCATCTACTGAATGCACGTTCCTTCGGGCGAGCGAGGGGCGTGCTCCGCTGGGGGCTGTTGACCTCGCGCGGCGCGTCTTCGAGACGTCGCGAGAAGAAGGAGCGCCTCCGCGGCAACGTCGTCATCGCTTACGGGGCCCGAAGGCACGCTTGCTTGCCCGGACCACCCGATTGGCCGCCGTTCTGACGTCGTTTGACTCGGATGGCTAAAGCACAGAAGTGCGATCGTCAGCAAACCGCGCTGTAGACCGGCGCAATAAGACTGTATACCCTATACATTAAGCATAATGGCGTACCACTGTGGCTTTATCAAAGGAAACTGATCCCACGAGGAAAATTAGTACCACTTACAGTCCTTCCTAGCAACTTTGTCAGCACATCACAACCAGAGCGACAAGACTGTGCACTATATATATTAAGCATAATGGCGTTCCACTCAGTGTATACTTAAAGGCTTCATCAAAAGAAACTGATCCCACGAGGAAAATGAGTAAGGCTTACAAACCTTCCTGTGATTAAGTAGTGGGGCCTAACCACGAATCTCCGCCCTCCTTGCCTTGTGAAGCTCTAGCAAGCCGCCGCGTGCGAGGCCGAGAGTTCGATCCCCTCCGCAAACCTCCGAGCAGCGTGGATACAACAACGGGCCGGCTAGACGTTCTGCACAATCAGCTGTGGCAATGCGTGTTGTTTTTGTTTTATTGTTTTTTTTTCAAAGGAGGGTACACGCGAGCTAAACGAGCAGATGCGATTATTGCGGCGGCCACTGATAACGGGCGATTTGGGGGATCGAGCGCGCATTGCAGCACTGTATTGTGTGTGCAACTGTGTACTACGAGATGTTACGACATTCGCGGAGGGCACCAGAGGTCCGATGCACGCGTGCGAATACCCCGGGCCGCTCGTACGCATGTACGAGAGGATCAAGCTATCATTTCGTCGCTACGTTTCGAGCACGCGCGATTGCATCCCATGCACGACTGTGCGCGTGGAGAAACGGTCTGTTGGGATGTTCGGCAACAGTCCTTGTTTGCGAGGCCAAGGCCCGTGATTTGCGCCCGTTTACTGGTTATATGTAAAAGCAGGCTTTTAAGGGCGAGAGTGATTTGGGGGAGTAAGTGCCTGAGGAGTTTGCTAGTTGTACGCGCAACTACAACAACGATCGCATACTATATTTCATTGCTGCCGACTTAATGCGTGAAGCCAGACCATGCATGGTTTTGATGATCACCGCAAGTAATGGCGTGCTGGCTTCTAAGAGCTCGGATCCAGTGGCAGCATCAAAAGCCATAAACACCGTACCTTGTATGTGTCCTGGAAAACGGCCGTGTTTTGTGTACGTCCGGAAACACGGCCTAAGAAAGGGTATAGACTGCCACAAGACCTATACCTGAAAACTACAACCGCTGGATGATGGGCAGCATCTTTGCGGAGTCCCTCCCCTACTATACCGAGAACGCACGAATTCCAGTAAGAAGCCTTTGTTTGACTTTCATTTCTTCTTGATATGCCTTTCAACAAATCTTTAAAAAAAGGCGTTTACTCTCATCTGCTCCAGACAAACTATGTACGGGCATCATAACTTGTCAAGCGAATTCGCGTTAAATGCCCCGGCCGCATCAATTAAAGCGCGCGCATCATTATCGGACATTCGTCTGCCTGCGTTATTAATGGAAGCAAATTGAGTTATTACGGAAGGTTGCATAAGGTGAAACGCCAACAGCGTTTTTTTCCCCTTCGTTATCTTTTGCGGGCACCACGTCGACATCCAGCTCCCTTCAAGTATGCGACCAAATATCGTCCCGGCGAAATGTATATGTATCGTTCATTTAACGTCTTCGTTATTCTCGACGCCCGCGCGACGCTTATAATAGATATAGAGACACATCCGCATTCGGAGTCGGCCAAGCGCGTCGATGCAGCCGTTGAAATCGATGCTTGGCGGTGCGAGACCGATGGCCTGTATGCCGTGTAGGCGATTCGCGCAAGTGAGGCCCGCGATCGCCTCGATTCCTTTGCTGTATACAGGCCTGTGGCTCATTCCTCTGCAAGAGGACGACTTGGCGTGTGTCCTGTTGGGACCGTATCTCACTGCTATATAGGCTAATGACGAATTCCGACTACCATTGGAGAAGGCTGGAAAGGGTCGTTTAATTGCGCAGGACATATTGTTTATCCTGACAGCTATCATAGAGACTGGGACACGTGACAACCGCTTTGCGACCGTGTTGTTAGACCGGAGGTCCACGCCCCGACGATGATGCATGCGAACATGGCGTTGAAGGACGCCGCCATTCGACGTTGTCCATTCTTCTTCCTGGTCGTGTGTATATAGTCGGAAACTGTCAGCGTTTAATAATAATATCTGGTGTTTAACGTCCCAAAACCACGATATGATTGTGAGAGACGCCGTAGTGGAGGGCTCCGGAAATTTCGACCACCTCGGGTTCTTTACGTGCACCTAAATCCAAGTACACGGGTCTCAAGCATTTTCGCCTCCATCGAAAATGCAGCCGCCGCGGCCGGAATTCGATCCCGCGACCTTCGGGTCAGCAGTCGAGCGCCATAACCACTAGACCACCGTGGCGGGGCCACCGTCAGCGTTTCCCTCGCTCATTTGTAGATCGTGCCAGTCGTAGCACAGGAGCACCTCTTGGGATGTTTCAGCGCGTATGCGGCTTAGTATACATACAAAAGCCCTAAAAAGCCGAAACTCCCCTTCTGCTTTACAGCAGCGTTTCGATCAGCACCAAAACACTGCTTCGACGCAACCTGCAACGCCGTAAAAGAATGGAGTGCGCTCCAGACATCGCTGACTAAATTTTGTTGAAATGCGGCCTACATACTTTCAAATACAGTACGCTTGTGCGCTACGGTAACCGACGACATGCTGCCGAATAGGGCCATGTATACAGCATTCCTGAACACGCACTACACGGCGAGCGAGTTATACGAGGAATATCAACAGCCATCCCACGTGGCGTATATGTGTCCGCGATTTTCGCCTAAACGCATCGTCGTGCGTTGAGTAGCGCTGCACCACGAGGATGCGTCTCCTCCGAGTGAGAGAGCTCTGTCAACGATGCGCGAGAGCTGTCAACGCATATACAGATATACTTTCGTGTCTTTTATATGGAGTACATGTCGAGCTATCCCATCCTCTCACGTCTAGCGGCCCTGAACTTGCAGCCGCATCGTGTTTCAGGCGAGTTCCTACTTCAGTCAGTCCTCATTAGACCGTTTGGCTCGCAGATCGTGTCATGGCGACAAGGCGCACCATCAGATGCGTTCTCGCAGACGTTGTACAGCCTTGGAAAAGCACGAGAGCGCTGACAAACTTGAAGGTTGTGTTATGGACACTTCCCCGAATGCAACGATGGCAGACACTCGCTGACGAAACCGCTAGCAAAGACTGCGCGGTTTCAATGTTCTGTGTGTCACGAGTCCTCCGCGAGCACGAATATATATCTCTATAATTAGCTCACTTGAGGGCTCTTCAGCGCGTGTCGTTTGGGAGCTCGAATGCATATGTGCTTGTATGGCTGTCGTCGAGCGTGGCCGCGGCACCGAATGTAAATCGTGGAGCCCCGCGCTGCTCCTCTTTTGTGTACGAATAATCGTATGGGTACACGCTTGTAGGTCGTGAAGCATGTGTAGGATACAAGAATAAAGAAATGCGCTGATTAATTTGCTCAACCGCACACGTGCTGTTCTGTTATCCGGGTCAATTACTTTAACTGTATGAGCGCGCTTTCTTCTTTCAGATAAAAGACAAGTACTCGTATATCATGAAACGTGTATGAAGAAAAGAAAGTATAACGCAAGAATTAGAACAATATGATGAAGGTGATTTTCAAACGGCAGTCACTTATCATGAATTGTGCCAATGCACCATACAGTCGCATCCACGCAATACCTCCTTGATTGATTGATTGATTGATTGATTGATTGATTGATTGATTGATTGATTGATTGATTGATTGATTGATTGATTGATTGATTGATTGATTGATTGATTGATTGATTGGCGGGCTGGCAAGCTTGGCATAACTTCGACGCCACATCTCTGGGTCAATCGCAATTTTCACCGTACTGAAGAACTATCGCAAGGAGCCTTAAGGAATATATCCACTGTTTTCCACGATGTTTGGAGCGTCAATGAGCGTTACGAAAGCATTCACCACAGATCAGCGATTATTTTGACGCGGTATACGTACTCTCCGTTTCTCACTGCCATCGCTTCCGGCACTTGAACAGCGGCCCGATGGCCACGACGCATACGTGGCGAAAATCAATCATCTCATTCGGCATTTTCATATCCTGCCTAAGGCGTACCGCGTCGAAAGCACTTGCAGCTATACCTGCTCGGCAACTGCCGATCCGATCGCAACGCGTGCTAGCGGTTTTCTTATCGGTCTCAAAGATCAAAGCTTGCATATCCTTCCATCTAAATTTAATAAAAGCGCGCACGAGAAATAATATCCGCGTGCATCTATGCTCTCCCATACGAAGTCACGCGCTACGTAATAGAATATTGATGAAAGACAGAGAAAAAAACAACAAAACAAAACAGGCATGACATTGATACACCGGAAGAGGCTGCCCTTTTCAGACTCGAACCTTACACCCAAACCACAGGGTACGGCAAAACAGCACGTCGGCGTAACTGCGCAGCTACGGTCTTTTTTCTTTATGTTTTATATCTTCTCAACGCGTAAACACCTGCGTCGACTAGGAAATGTATTCCGGCCAGTAAAACACGGTATACGCAAGAACGCCGCCGAGGCTCGTCTGAACTCTGGCGCATCTCACGTGACTGTAACAATTTTTATTTTATATCAAAGGTGTGAAGGCGTCTTCGGCGAGGCTGCGCGGCGTCCGTGTAATCGAGTTTCGATATGCAAGCTGCGGCGCGCTGTGCTGGCAGCCCGTCACGCATGCGATGGCGCGCGAAGGGCGATTCACGTGTTACACATGCCCGTCGTGCACCTTTCTCGTGCCCGCTGCAACGTATAATAGTATACAGGCGCCGCGACCCAACCTGAACGTCAGATTCCGTAAGCGCGTATACATGTATTAGGGCGTCTATATAGCTGTGGCTGATTCTATACGCATCACTGCAGAAACTCGGCAAACGCTATGCGCACGTCGTCTTCCTGAAACAGATAGCATGTAACTGTATACGTTATAAGTGACCGAGTTGAGCATGATTTTTGCCCCTAACTTAGCAGGTATACTCATCAGCTATACATACACAGAGAGAAAGAGAGAGAGAGAAAGGCAAGGCAGACCAGGGTAGGGTAGCAACCAGGGTAGGGTAGTGCGTCTCTGGTTCAACCAGACACGCACTCGGTTTGCTACCCTACATATATGAGAAGCTGGTGAAGAAGTAAATAAAGAAAGAAAGACGGGGAAATAGGGAGTGTCGCGGTGTGCACATCGGCATGCGTGTGCAGTCACTGAGATCTGCAGAAGTTCGCTAAGTGGGATATATATATATATATATATATATATATATATATATATATATATATATATATATATATATATATATATATATATATATATATATATATATATATCCCACTTAGCGAACTTATATATATATATATAGAGGCATGGTGGCGAAAGTGGCCGTAGCGTTCCAAACAGTGAAAAAGATGCTCCGTGAGAACAGTAACAACGGAAGTTTTCATTTCGACAGTTTCGGCCAGAGGCTGGCCTTCATCAGGAATTCCTGATGCCTAAATATATATATATATATATATATATATATATATATATATATATATATATATATATATATATATATATATATATATGCACACACACAGGCGGAGGGTGTTCCAGTGTGGCCTGCCTGACAACTTCCCCGACACGTATTAATTTCCGGGTTGATCGGCGCTGCCAATGGATAGCTATCTGCTTGGCTCCCTTATCTACAGAGTGTCGACGATGGATGGATGGATGCCGAGTATAGAATGTGAGACACGACAGGTGCGCACGATCTCATCCGGGCAGGGTGGGCAGCAGCGATCCTTGTCGGAAGTGGGGCGGGGCCACGTGTGCGGCCAGCTCTCATTTGCGATTACACCGGGTTGTTAAGGCGTCTCGCTCTTCCGCATGCAGAAAGCCGCCGGGAATTACGTAAGAGTTTTGCGAAACGTAAAGAACGACGTATACGACTGCTCGAGCTATACACGTGTGCTTGTTTTTTTATTCCATGTCTTTCGCTCACGCACCATGCGATGCAGGGCGAGATGTTACTATATTGCGCTAACTTATGATGACAGGCACTGGGGGTCACTATATGCTAGTATGACCGAAAACTGAGCCAGTTGGTAATGATTCATTACAAAAGAAGGCAGGCGTGCGAACACGAAACACAAGGGAAGTGATCAAGACAACACAAACGTCGTGTGTTCGCTTGTGTCCGTGTTCGCAAGCCTCCCCGCTTCTTTTAAGATGTATGTAAGTATATATAGTCTCGCGTTATTCATACCAGTGGGCGATACTACTGTAAGTTGCTCAACTTGAAATCTTTATTGGTGTCTTGTGCCGACGAAAAGGTGACACAGTTGGGAAGAGGAAAAACCGGTACGCTACAGCGGGAAGTTGGAAGCAGGCAAAGGTCATAATGATTAGAAAGGGTATGCGCGTTGGGCCAGTTGATAGGGATTCATCGTGAAAGAAAGTGAGACTGGCAGACACAGACTCAAGAGAAAAGAAATGGGACCAGACTTGTTAAAACGTTGCATACACAGGGGCATTCCTTGCTCGAAAAACATTTCATCACTCCAAGTCACTATCTTCCCCTGAGAGTATGTCCTGTTTTCATACGCACTACCGAAAGTTCACAAGTTGGTCACAGGTGGCTATACGCCATCGTGAAGTCGCGGTTAGTTTTACGAAACTGTAGCACTGCTTTACCACAGCTTTCTGTATAGTACACGTTAGATGTCTGGATTCTTATAACCTCTGCAAAAGCTTCACAGCCAGTCCACGACCATTTGAGCAAAGATGTTTCAAGGTGGTCCGATCTTGTACTCTGGAAAGTCTAACCCTCTTACGGAATCCGGGAAACGATTGCGTTTCCAAATGGTGTTTTTCTTCCAGGTTACCAACAAGATGGCAGTTGTTTCTGTCTGCGTAATTGTTCTTCGTTCTCGGTTTACTCCCGGAAAACCGCTAAACTAACTCCACCTCAGTGCAGTGAGAAAAAAAAAAAAGAAAAGAAAAGAACGATGCCTTGAAATACTGCTCACTCGAAGCAGCGCGGCTACTGGATTTTCCTTACATTGAGACATTCCAGTTTTTCTAGCTTCCTGGGATTTTTTTTTTACTTTAGTATCCTAAGAGTACTTCTTGAAATAGTGCGAAGAAAATAAAGTGAAAAAAAAAAAGAGTTATTGTGCTGCTCATGGTGATGCTGAAACCAGCAGAAACTACAGGTAGCCGCAGCCTGTACGCAATGGGATGCGGCTACCTGTACTGAGACACTGAGACTACGCGATGTTTTCTTTTTCTTTTTTTTTTTTTTTTTTGCTTTTGGCTACGTGATGACTGAAGAGGAAAGACTCGGCCTCCACGGGCACCTCTAAAACCCAGAAAAAACAAAACAAAGAAAAGAGCATGTGGGTGTCGACGGCACTTCCGTGGGCGTCAGCTTTTTTTCAGCAACGCGTTCCGCACTCCTGACTCGCGTGGCGCTGTATTAGTTCTTTCTACTCTTTTTTTTTTTCTTTCCTTAATTCCAACTTCCTTTGAAGCACGCATGTATGATTCGGTGTTCTCTGCATGCAACGCCGACAGAAACTGCAGGAAGGACGGGAAGCTTTAAGTCGCAGGTGCCGCTCGTCTACGGAGACCATTAGCAGTATGGGGGAGGCGTGCGCGTGCGCAGTACCGTCAAAGGACGTACAAACACAAGCGAATGTATATACTTACTTTAGAACAAACAAAAAACACCGACGCATAAGCGCAAGGACGAACGACAACGCTGTTTGTGCGTTTCTGCGCTCAGAGGACGTCGACGACTCTGTGGTCTCGGAGACGCAATTTTCGTTTTATCTAGCTATGACGGATACTTGGGCGAGTTGTTATTTTTACTTATTTTTTGTTTTTATTATAATTATTTCTGCGAAATGACTTCCCGGCTGCAGGTTCCGGCTTCCGAGGTTGCTCCTGCTCTGCCATTCAGAGGGGTGTGAGGGCGTCCTCGCCCTAACGCTGTGGCTCCCTCCCTATCCTGTCTGCATGGCTGGTTTGTCGCGTTGCCGCTTTTGTCTCGAATGCTGCATCCCGCTATGCGATGTAGGATGTGTACGCGTGCGGGCACGCGTCTTAGCATCAGTGAAAGGTGGCGCCTTCGCAGTTCAGTGGGGGCGAGAAACGCCCACGTCGCTGTGACACCCGCGCTTTGGAGTCGTCGCTGTATAATAAAGGCAACCATTAATAAAAAACCCATTTTGGGTATCATAGTCGTCAAGAAGAGAGAGAGAGAGTTAAGGAACTCGGTAGAAGGAGTCTGCATGACAGTGTTTCTTCTTCGTCTTCGCTCCTTGTTCATTTTATTTTGTAGGATAATCTTGTCGCGCTCGTTGTTTGATCAGGTTGCTGGAGACGTTGCCACGGCTTCTCGCTCGTCTAATGGTTTTTAAGACCTGTTCATTTCTTTTTCGTTTTGTTTGATGTCTCTACGAGACTTTTCTCCTCCCATGGCATGAATACAATTCAGTCGGCGAAGTGCGCTTCGCCACGCGTTTGTCGTGACGAACTGACGATTGCAGTACGCATGCGTGTATATATAGAGCACATGGTCGATGAAAACGTACACTCGCCAAAATAAATAAAGCAACAACAGAATTGACGTTTGGGCGCCCAGTACGGGTGCCTTGTTCACAATCACGGTGTAAGAAAAATAATTTAGGTGTGGACACTCCGCCCGACGGCGCGTCCACATAATGTTCGCCTCTTTCCTCCTCTCGGCCCCCATGTCGCAGCGCCTCCCACGCAACCGCGGCCGGCGCATGTACTATAAAAGACGAGCTGCGTGCGTAGCGTCCGTAACGGCGTTGCGCACGTGAGAAGTCAGCGAGCAGAAAGACTGCTCACGCGCTCTAAGCAAGACGCCGCGCTTTTACGTACGCAACGCTGTTAGGGACGCTATGTGCGTCGGGTGCGCCGTTTACACCGTGGCCGTATGAAAACTCGCCGTGAAAAAATGCAATGAGGTGAAAAAAAAATGAAGAAAAACGCGCGTTCGCCTCGTCGCAATAGGTTTCTTAAAGGGCCCTTCACCAGGTTTGACAATTTTGAGCTAACGAACGCAATGCATACACTGGGCGTCCACGATCACGTCTGCCAAAATTTGCAACGCTACGCGCCGCGGAAATGGGTCAAATTTCAAGGTGAACGCTGCTTGCCCTTCCCCTCGCGGGCGCGCGCTTTAGAGAATGAGGGGATGACGTACATGAGAAAATGGCCCTACGTAGATGGTAGTGCTGTGACGTCGCTCGTCTACGTAGACGACTGTGCTCTGACGTCGCCAACAGTAGCATGTGACACTGCGATAATTATTTGACACGACATGTGTTGTTTGTATAATTTGTTGCTTAAATAGATTAATAAAACTTGAGAGAAATAATGAGACACACAAAGGGAATGTGTGCGTCTTTTTCGTTTTTTTTCGTGAATTGCAGCGAGATGCGGGGCTAATGTGCCTCCCTTTCCCATGCGTTCATGTCCCCGCGGTTAGCGCATCGAGCAGACGCCAGCCCTGGAAACGAAAGTAATGTTCTGGCGCGTTCGAGCACTCATTATGCTCATTTATTCTGCCGCGTCCAAGTAAACGTTAATGCAGCACTGGCTCATGATACCGCCACTCCTGTGCCCGTACAAATGTCGCAACTTTTATGCCCGTCCCGCAGAAGCAGGTAGTACACCACAAAGAACGCCGACACAACGCCCACGGCCGCTACATAAAAAAAAAGTAGCGTCCGTGCGACGCCCCTCGCGTGCTCGGGCTGGCTCGGGCCCTTCATGCGCACGTGACCATGCATACGCATGACGTGTTCATGCGTATGTGTCAAGTGAAGAGGGCAGGGAAGGGATTTGGCTTGCGAAGGCTACGCGGGTCGAGTGGCAAGGATTTGAAACTCGCCTCCTCGCGTCATGGTTTCGCGCCGCTACAAATTATTGTTTTTCTCAGCTCGTAGTGAACAGATTTCAAAAATTCTTGCGGAATACTGCTCTTCATTCGACACACAACAACTTCCAGCGTCTAACTAAAATTTGCTATGTGGCCTGGTGAGGGGCCCTTTAAGCCCCCATGTCGCAGCGCCCCCCACGAAACTGCGGCCGGCGCATGTATTAAAGGCGAACATTATCTGGACGCGCTCTCCTTCGCGGCGGGCGGAGAGTGTCCACACCTAAATTATTTTTCTTACACCGTGTTCACAATGAACGAATGCATGCTGGTCTTTATTATATATGCGTCGAAAGGCGCAACGCGCTTGCGTATACCTCAGGGAGTGGACCCCGTGTCCGATTTATCGTGTTAGTAGTTGATTGTATGCAAAAAGATTCGATGAGCAGGCGGGATGATAACTTTTTCTCTTTTTCGATGATGCAAGCCGATTGCCAATCAAGACCAGTTTTTTCACTATGTTCTGCCAGAGCGTTTGAAATCGTGTGCCCTTTGGCTACATCATTACGGTGCTGCTTTAAAGTTTCCAGTCTCGCCTATGTAGCACACCTGGCACGGAATTTTGTAGACGACGCATCTTTCCTTTTCAAGACGGTCTTTCACTCGAACGAGTTGTTGTTTCAGCTTGCTTGAGGGGATGTGGCAGACTTGCACTTCATAATCTTGAAATATTCTTGAAAGGGACTCGCTCACGCCTCGTGCATAGGGGAGTGAAGCCCGCTTCCTCGTTGTCGTTGCCCTGGCAGAGGGGTCAGCTGCGCGCCTTTCTTCAGTTTTTATAAAACGACTGGGGTAGCCATTGCCGATCAGGTCCTGCGTCACTCTCTTCAACTCAGCTCTGCGTGCGTCGGAAGTAGAACACAATCGGTATGCGCGGTTAAACAGTGTCGATGCAACAGATCGTTTTTGTCCAATGGGATGTGCCGAATCGAAGTGGAGATATTTCCCTGTATGCGTAGGCTTTCGATAAACGCTTGTTGAAAGGCCGGATGCAGTACGTGTGACGTCAACGTCCAGGAAAGCCAAGCGGCCGTTGACTTCTTCTTCAACGGTGAACTCAATTGTGCTCTGGAATGAGTTCAAGTGTTCCAGAAAAAGGGACGACGTCTTCACGGCGGATAATGGAAAAACAATCGTCTACGTACCGCAGGAACAATTTCGGTGCAGGCTGGACTGTTGCGAGGGCTTCCTCCTCAAGGGCTTCCAATGCGATATTGGCACAAGACACTGACACCGACGCTCCCATTGCCGTTCCGAACACTTGCTTGTAGAAGGAACCATTAAACGAAAAATATGTGTTGCGCAGGCAGAAATCCAAAAGACGGCACACATCGTCGGCCTCCAACGGCCTTTCAACAAGCGTTTATCGAAAGCCTACGCATACAGGGAAATATCTCCACTTCGATTCGGCACATCCCATTGGACAAAAACGCTCTGTCGCATCGACACTGTTTAACCGCGCATACCGATTGTGTTCTACTTCCGACGCACGCAGAGCTGAGTTGAAGAGAGTGACGCAGGACCTGATCGGCAATGGCTACCCCAGCCGTTTTATAAAAACTGAAGAAAGGCGCGCAGCTGACCCCTCTGCCAGGGCAACGACAACGAGGAAGCGGGCTTCACTCCCCTATGCACGAGGCGTGAGCGAGTCCCTTTCAAGAATATTTCAAGATTATGAAGTGCAAGTCTGCCACATCCCCTCAAGCAAGCTGAAACAACAACTCGTTCGAGTGAAAGACCGTCTTGAAAAGGAAAGATGCGTCGTCTACAAAATTCCGTGCCAGGTGTGCTACATAGGCGAGACTGGAAACTTTAAAGCAGCACCGTAATGATGTAGCCAAAGGGCACACGATTTCAAACGCTCTGGCAGAACATAGTGAAAAAACTGGTCTTGATTGGCAATCGGCTTGCATCATCGAAAAAGAGAAAAAGTTATCATCCCGCCTGCTCATCGAATCTTTTTGCATACAATCAACTACTAACACGATAAATCGGACACGGGGTCCACTCCCTGAGGTATACGCAAGCGCGTTGCGCCTTTCGACGCATATATAATAAAGACCAGCATGCATTCGTTCATTGTGAACAAGGCACCCGTACTGGGCGCCGAAACGTCAATTCTGTTGTTGCTTTATTTATTTTGGCGAGTGTACGTTTTCATCGACCATGATTTTTCCTCGCCAGACGAGTTTTCGTCAAACCCTAGACTTCATATAGAGCACATGTAGGGTGCATGTGTCTCTATAACTCTCGGTAAGCTAGCAGGGCGTGCATATGCGGACATGTAGTGCATTGTACAACACTTCGTGACGTCACGGACTCTTCATATTTGTTCGGCTGTTCAACCACCTCAAGTGGAATGATGGTAAAGAAAAAAAAAATAAAGCAAAGTCAGTGGGTCGGTGCTGCATTAGCTGACGTGCGGCAGTAACCTACGCCGTGCCGCTTCGCGATTATCCTTACTTCGCCACCATCAGTACTGGCAGAATTAGAGGCAACAGTGATGTACAACTCTACCGATGACGTTACACGTGACGTTTATACTTGGATCACGTGACTCTACCGCATGTGACTGCGACCGGGAGTACTGCTGCTGCGCTTTTTTTTTTTTTTTGGTACGGAAAAACGTCACGCTACACGCTAAGAGAAAAAGAAAGTACGCGTTACTCTTTTCGGTGGGCCCAGACTCTCCTTGTACACGATTCTTTTTAAAGAGACTCTTTTGGGCGCCACGACTCTCCGAGGAGAGTATTATGATCTCAAAGGAGAGTTCACGTGTCTCCTTAAAGAGAGTCATACACATGACACGTAAGAACTCACAAGAAAAGAGTCAAGTGACTCTATTTATTTGTTTAGAGTGTACGACATGCCCTCGCATGCATAGTACGTCGTAGTATGGTTCCGCGCGGCTGCCACTTTATTTCGGTCAAGAATGCGCAATGAGTACGCGTTTGCAACGTGTCGCTGACTCAGCGCGCATTTGCTATGTACCGTTCGGCGTCTACGGTTAAGCTGTATCTCGTGCATTGACCCCGGCTGAATATTACGCGCATATGGCCACGCACTTCCGAAGGGTTTATTCGAAAGTCCCGAACAGCGAGAACAAAAGGGCGCGAGCACCACCGCGGCGCAAGCTGCTGCCGCTGCCCCGTTGTGTGGTGACCGCAATGCTTTGTTCTCGGTGCTTTCGGCCGCAACGAGTGTGCGCCGGTGCAGGCGCTTTTCCGTTCGCAGTGCTGCACAGTGCAAAACGACGGTCTGTCTCGTTTGCCGGCGCTCTCTCCTGGCGCTCTGCTCTCTTTCCATGCACAGATGGCGCCGCAGTCAGCAGGCAAATGGAGCGTATAAGCTGTCCTTGGCATACGAGCCCGGTACCATAGCTGTCTCCCTAGTGCGATACAGCTTCCAGGTTATAACCTGCGCTCACGTGAAACCTGGGCGCACTTTGGGGAAGGTCGTATGCTTTTCGGATTTGCAGGCGCTTTTCCTAACGGTAAATATGCGACTGCAGGTTGTTAACCAGTGAACTCTTCCTATATACTCTTTTGCCCTAAAATGGGCGAGCACGCTCCGAAACCCCTGTACACCCTCCTCCTCCTTTCTTTTTTTTTCTTTTTTTTTCGTAGAAAAAACCTTCCCTATTAAACGTATTAAACGGTAAGATCGAAGCTTGAAGAGATGACAAATTCTTGAACACGGGTTGTCGCTGGAGAGGACGTTTCGGCTAACGGATTTGTCTCCTGCAAGGCTGCAAAGCGTCGCATACTTGAAGAAGGCAAGGCCGCTTGTCGAAACGTTAGATCCAGCGACACGGCCGTGTTCCAAGGATTTTTCATCTGCTTAAAAACGTTGAAAGACGACTCCACGGCGCGGGGGAGTCGTCTCAAGAGCTTTGCGTGCAGGCCACTGAACTCTATACACGAATACGCGGAGAAGAACCAGTTGAAGTTTCTTCTTCCGTCTTTCGCGTTCACGTACACGTATTACGAACGCGTCGTCAACGAAACGAAAAAGCAACACATAAGAAAAAACAGTCTCAGGCATATAAGCCGCGAGCGGCCGGCACTTCCGCGGAGCAGGAAGTTGCCCGTGAATTCGATCCGGGTTAAGCCGTTTCAATGTAGCGTAACGTGCACGCACCCGGCGCCTTCCTTTTTGTATTTCGGATTCCGTTAGTCGCCGCAAGAGAGGGACGCTGCCTGTCTCATTCCTGCATGCGACCCGGTCTCTCCTGCCAGTTACGCGTTTATACAAGATCGAAGCACGCCCGTACACTATACGAGCGATGTCTGACTTCTTCCGGTAGGCGAACGGGTTAGCGCTAGCTGGCCGAGCCTGCAGGAAGCGGACTCGAGATGACCGCCGCGGAGAAGGACGCAACCGTCGTGTCCGTGCGTGCTTGTTTGTTTGTTTGTATGTTGTACCACTGCTA
The DNA here is from genome assembly GCF_013339695.2 of Rhipicephalus sanguineus. NCBI lineage: Eukaryota > Metazoa > Arthropoda > Arachnida > Ixodida > Ixodidae > Rhipicephalus > Rhipicephalus sanguineus. The sequence goes on from NC_051179.1 coordinate 65,558,487, forward strand.
TAGTGCTGCGTTTTCCTTGTCCGAATGCCGCGATCGCTCGCCTGCTCGAGCTTCTCCTTGCACGAGCCGCATCCGGCAGTTTTTAGACGGCCGAGACATCGGGAAGCGTTATACGCCTGCCGATTTTTCATCTTTTCTTGTTTCTTTCTTCCTTCTTCTCTCGCGCTGTCGGTAGTCAAATGATGCTTGCCGGCCATGAATGAGCACACTGCATGCGTCGCTTGTGTGTATATAGTATATACGCGCGTCGTTCCGTAATTAATCGCTGTTTATTTATTTTTTTTTTCTTTCGGAAGTGCTTAGCAGAGCGAGCGAGCGCGGAACGCAGTCGCATCCGTGTAGCTGCACTGGCCCGCTTCTACGTATTAGGCGTTTTAACAGTGAGGATAATACCGTATACGTTAAGTACGCAAATACTGCGCCGTCGTTGTCCGCACGTAGCTTTTTTAGCCCGCAAAACCTTTAGTAGCCATTTTGAGCACCTCTTTACGTTACTGTAGGCAGTGGGCAACTATAGCGCGGCTAAAAAGGTTCTTTTTAAAAAAAGCACGTACTGACGACGACAGTACGGTATTTCCGTATTTCCGTTACGGTAAACCGGAACTGCTAAAACACTCTATACATTCTGGAGCGTTCGCAAGCTTTGTATAAGAGTCGTGAAAGCAAACACTGAAGCTTTCAATTTTCATACAGGTGTTCGCCGGTCCTTTTCTTTCTCAGACAGAAGAACATGACTTGCATCCATGAAAGGGTATCTGCATTGAGAAAGTAAGCCTCGTCTCTACGAATGCATATTTATATAAAAAAGAACAAGAAACGGTATTCATCGTGAATTTCCTTTGATTGACGCACGCTTGTGCTTCTCGTGTATATGCAGCTATGCGAGCTTCCGGTCTCCGGTTAACACCACTTCCTGTTTCCGACTATGGATCTTTCTATACATGTGTACTTCTTGACATGTGTACCAACGTCTCGTCCCTTGCTGCGTGCTAGTTTGATTGCCGACAACGACCGGCCCCTGTTGTACCTGAACTATATATATATATATATATATATATATATATATATATATATATATATATATATATATATATATATATATATATATATGTATATATGTATATATATATATATATATATATATATATATATATATATATATATATACCGCAGCGTACGCACGCGTCCATCGATGGTTTGCCGCGATATCAACGGCCACCGTCAAACTCCCGCACCCATCTATAAATACCGACCTCGCGCGCATCTCCCATCCCCGCGCACCTGCCACTCGTCCCGGCCGCGCATGCGCACAAGCGCGACGCGTGTAATACATATGCACCCCGCGCTCGCTCGCTAAATGGCAACGCAGCAAACAATGACAGGGCGTGGTTTGTGTCTTTCCTTTTGTTTGCTTTTCTGCGCGACTAGCCCGCGCAATCCGCAGGGGCATCCTGTTCCGGAAGTCCAAGCATCCCCCTCCCTCCCAGCACGCATTTGTCCATCCGTGCATGCATGCATGCATGCACGGTGCGGTCGCGACAGCTTTCCACGAACGACACAGATACATCGCGACGGGAACGTCTATTCATGTTTGTTTATGCGTTCATCAGCCCCATGTATACTGCAGGACAACATTGCGTGACGACCGTAGAGGGCAACATACACAATGGACGTCTTCCGAATGGTTTTTATAGACGCTCCCGTTCCTGAGTGCACGTGACGCTGCTGCTACGCTGCGTCCCGTTAGACTGTATAGAGGCATGCGGGGCCATAAGCAGGTCTTTCTTTCTCTTCTTTTCTCCGTGTCTATAAGGCGCATCATCTGTGAAAAGGAATCCATGGCATCAATACGCGTCCACCTGTCTGTATAGAGGCCCATCTTCTGTGTTGTACATATATCAGGCTGCTGCACCTCGTGTAAGACGATAGCCATGGCATATACTGGACACGATGTGACGTTTTGTTGCCTACTTGTGTCTTCTCCTCCTGCATCAACACAGTGGCGTCCTTATAAGAAAAGAGCTCTCCAGGGAATCAATGCGCAGCGCGGCTCGTGCCGACGACACGCGAAGCTCTCTATTCTTCTTCCTCGATAGAAGCACGCTTGGCTGAACGCTGGGTAGAACTAAGGCGGGACATTCGAGCCAACTGCGGCCGCGTAGCACACACACACACACACACACACATTTCTTCCTATACATCGTCTCATACGCACTGAAGCAAGGACTGGTCGTTCTGGCCGCCACCACAGAATGGTCTTCCGTGCTTGAGAGGAAGGCGCTATTCGAGAGGCCATTCAGGGCACGCGTTCTTCTTTTCGATGTGCGCGTGAATCCGACAAATCTGTCCGTATGATATAGTGGTACGAAAGCGTGCATGCATCCTGCCGACAAAACGGTTCCTCTGGCCAGTGATGCTGGTGCTTATACGGCTTTTCTTTTTCTTTTTTGCTACGTGACCAACGCGCCATGTTTGTTTCGAAAGAAATGGAGCCGTTTGTTTGCGACGCTCCGAATGGAACGCGTCAATGACCTCTGTATATACACTTTTTTAAGAGCTATTCGGGTTATTGAGGAAGCGGTAAGGTGGTTCGTATCGCGACGGCAGAGTGTAGTATATATTCACCTGGAAGGTCTTGCCTTAAGGGTGTATCGAGGAAGGGACGAACACGTCGACGAGGGGGCGTCGCATTGTTATTATTATTTTTTCTCTCTCTCTCTAGCGCGATCATTTTCCGCGGGCGTGCATGCGAGCTCGTGTAATGCTCGCGCGCGCGCGCCTCTTGGGGAAACGATTTACGACGGTATACCAGGAAAGAAAAGCCTCGCGTCAAATCTTTCCAGGGATGCCGTTGCGTCGAGTCTCGTCTTTATTACTCTGTATAGCGGCTGGGAAACGATGTTACACGTACGCCGATTGAATGTATTCAAGTGACGCCCTCGCTACGGTTTTTCGATTGTGTGTACGACACCTGCCGGGTCGTATAAGAGCTGCATACAATAGTTGAGGAATATACGAACGTCCAAATGTGTGCATCGTATCAGATGACACACGTATGGCTGTTCGGTGATGATAAAAAAAAAAATTCTCGTGAAGCCGAACTCGAGCGTTAGAATACTACAAGGCTAAAGGCGTCAGCTCACAATTGAGCGATGCCAGCAGAGATGAGGTGCATGTATCTTCTATGCCCATGTATGAGCAATCCTCCGAGGTGACCTTGTATAATGAAAAGTATCTCTTTCACAGATCAAAACGTCGCCTGCGGCAAATCGTTTCTCTGCCTGGTGCTTCGGGCACTGTTTTTTTTTTTGTTCTTCTATAGATTGCAACGAGAACTGACCAGGATACGCGACATCATAAGTGTGGAAGCTCTGGAAACGCTGCATACCCTACTGAAAAAAACCTATATGGCTTCATACAGGATCCGTATGGTTTTATACAGGACTTACAGGACTAAATATAGGAATTGTATAGGACCGTGTGGGGGTATATAGGATCCAAACAGGATCCAAATGGGACCTAAACAGGACCCATATGACGGTATATAGGACGCAAGTAGGACCTACAGAGGACCCATATGGCGGTATATAGGACTCAAATAGGACCTCCAGAGGACCCATATGGCGGTTATATGATACAAATAGGGCCGCCCAGGACCTATATGGCGGCATATAGGATCAACACAGGAGTTGTTTTCTTTCATCCGCTCTCATTCAAAACCTCTCACAATCTCTTCCTGATCAATAGTTCGCCTTTTTATCTTTATAAGTGGCAGGACAGCACCTAATTCTCAATATTATCTTTCAAATTCCATTTTATCTCAATGTAGCTCTCGAACCAGCTGGCTTTTTTTTATCTTGACAAGTGGCAGTGCAGCACATAATCATCCGCTTTCATCTACATCTCTTACAATATCTTTTTGCACGCGCACCCCTTACAAAAATGCACTTTGCGTGTCAATTGACTTCGAACCGAGGCCTTTTTGACTCAACAGCTGGTCAATTAAACGGCAGCTTCTAATGAGTGCCCTCAATAAACATCGAATTGACATTAGGTTTGAAATATTCAGTTGACTCTCACTCATTTTATTTTTAATTGACATACAATAAGAAAGTTTTAATTGACCCGCGGTCACTACACATTTAATTGACCTAGTATTGAGCGCTCTCAATGAGGGATGTTGACACCTACATTAGCTTCTGGTGTAGAATTCACACAACTTATTGTGTGTGTGTGTGTGTGTGTGTGTGTGTGTGTGTGCGTGTGTGTGTGTGTGTGCGTGCGTGCGTGTGTGTGTGTGTGCGTGCGTGTGTGCGCGCGCGCGCGCGCGCGTGTGTTTGTGTCATATGGCCAGCACCACTATTGGCTGCAGTTTTCTCTTACGCATATTTTTCCGTTTTTCTGTAAGACACGTTCGTTAATAAGGGTCCTGAATTAGGCATAAACCAAACTTGAGGATACAGTTACAGCACTCAGTGGAGCAGCATTGTATTACATAAAACTGCATTCAAGCATATGCTTTCAGGCACTGACTGTGCGGCGCACGTGTTTCTGAACTGTGTAGACGGATCGTGTCGCGGTCAAGTGCGACACGTGAATTTGCTTCAATGATGCGCTAAAATGCTGCCTTCCAAAATTAGCAAAAATACCCTTGATTCAATGTTTATCGGAATGTGTATTCAATGTTTTGACAGGCAGTCTTTTTAATATTATTATTTTATTACTATTTATTCATGAGAAGTACGATAAAAATGGGGATAAAACACGTCGTGGTAGCCGGCTTAGGCGAAAAGAATGCAGATTCGACGAACGCGTCTTTCAACGGTCGTGCATTTTTAAGCTGCTCTCCCCCGCGGGGGGAAAAGGCGCGCCCTATTGTTCCGAAACTCGCCTGTCTGGTAAGTCGCGGGCGGTAGTCTTTGCACGTGGCGAGACCACGAGGGGCGAAGAATTCTGAGAACGCACGTCGCCAACTTTCGCTGCACAGGTGCAAGGAGGCCCGTCTACTGTTGCGATCAAGAAAATAACGCGAGAAAAGATCAATTTGTATTTTATAGGGTGCTAATATTGCGCCATGAAAACTTGATAGTTCACAAATAAGCTTCGCAGAATTTATTGGCAGTTACACCAGTGTAAATTTCTGACGGTCACTTTAGTTCTTGTTGTGTATCTCTCCGCGCCGCACTTTCTTCTTCAGAATTGCTCACCAGCGTCACGAGTGCGGACGTGTTCGTCACTTGCGATCTCTCTTGCTCTGATTTCGTGGACATCGAGTACCGCGATGGGCACAGGCTATCAGCGAAAGAGTGAAGAACATACTTTGCTCATGTGCTGCAATTGTGGCCGTGCATGGAAGTTTGTTTCGGCGGAACGGTTGTTCACCCGACCCAGCATCGCAACGTTCCTGCGGAAAAATGGACACGTCAGCCTACATGCAAGACTCCATCGCAGCTTCCCTTCTGCAAAGCTGCAGAGACAGATACCGTCACCATGATGTGCCATCAACATTTTCTGTATTTGCTGGATCTCCAAACAACGCGCCTCTGTTGATTATCTTTGAAGGTAAGTTTATCATTTTCACTGCCTTCGTACGTTCTACTCGCAAGTCATGAAAACTGAAAAAAAAGTATTGTGCGTTGGATGTTGTATCAGTATGCAACTACGTAACTATTGTCATTTTGACTGAAACCTTTACAGAACACCGAAGGTCCGCTGCAGCTTACACAATGAAGAAATCACAGCATCTGCATCACTGTGCATGTGCGTGATGGTGCCGTTTTATTGCGGAGATGCTTAAAGATTTAAATAAATAATCAGTTACCAAATATTCTTGCCTGATCGTTTTCCTTCAAGTATATATGTAAGCGCAACAGTGAATTCTTACATTCTTATAATTAGACTGCTGCGAGATATCATTAGAGCGTGAATTGCTGTATATATTTGCTTTTATTACACGCTTCATAAACTGGCATGTCTTTATCAATATGTTTCTTTGGTGCACGTCCTTTGTGACCCAAATCGCTGATTCGGCCCATGTTACCCATATCACCTGTAACACCCATATAATCAACCTACCTGTATCACCTATACGACCTATATCACCTATACAACCTATATCACCTATAAACCTGTATCACCTATAAAGCCGTATCCCCTATACGACCTGTATCCAATAACATCATATGTATGGGTCCTGTATATATAGGAATTTTTCAGTAGGGTAAGACGGGCCATAAACGCTTGGCTATATTGTCGAACGCGTTGGCTGCACTGTTTGGCGAATGGTGCGGTGGCCCGTAGCGGAAGCCTTCCTGCCACTCTTATCTGTACCCCCCTTGTTACTCGTTCCAGGGATAGCAGTCCGGGCGTCGTTATCTCTTACGGAGTGCCGTTATAAACAGGGCAGGAGGCAAGGGGCGGCGATCCGCCCCGTGATTCCGTATGTGCTGCCGTAAAACGCACTGTTCGTATATAACAAACGCCGACGACGACGATGTCTCGTGTACAGTATATGGGCCTACCGCACAAAGGGACCCTTTTCAAGTACACGTCCCTTTCTCGGCCGCCACTGTTTATAGATTGCGTGCGTGATGGCGTCTATACACGCACGTATCGCTTCCTCCATTCCACACTTGGCTGGACACGAGAGAAGATGGCTGGACAGGTGTGGGAAAGTACGAGGAAAGAAAGGGGCGTGGATTCGGGTGACGTCTTCTCCCAGTGTCCAATGACAATCGCCCGTCCGCGACACTTCTGGAACGCCGTCCATGGCTTCGTTTCTTGAAGATGAATGGCGCGTCCTGTACCACAGGCCAGAAAGAAGCCCCGGCATATGCGGCGCGTTTCCTTCTGACCCCACCCCCCCTTTTCTCCCTGCAATGTATCCCGACACTCTAACCGGTCATTATCCCTGGCATCACGTCACCTGAGGAGGCTATTTCTGAACCCCATGCAGAGATCTCCGTTCGTTGTCAATGGCTCTCATAAACTTCGGCGCAGGTACAATGACTTTTGGACACATTGTGATTAACAGAGACGCCACTTTTGTCGCCTCGCGAACGATGCCGTCACTTCCGCTCTTGAAGCAATAGTCAGCATACTATAGTGAACTATAACCACTATACAGCATACATAGCGTATACAACGTCGTTGAATGCATACTACGTACGCCTTCGCAGCTGATCCGGCAGAATCCCTCGCGCAAAGGTGTCATTGTCTTGGCGCTTCCGGTGGCGCTGACAAAGCTCTGTACACATCATAAACGCGTTGATGAAAAAAAATCTGACGCCTTTAGATTTTCCTTCTTTTATTGCCTCTGAACTCATCTTCGGCGTTTGTCTTATTCGTTTGCTTTTGTGTTTAGATCTAGAACGAGGACGATGTGTATACAGGGAAACTTACGACACAAAAAACATCTTTCCCAGCCGCTTTGTAATCGTGGGGCGGGTAAGGCCCTTCCCATGAGCTCGAAAGGAACGTGGCTCTCGCTTTAAGGGAAACAAAACAATCATCTCATCAATGCGCTCTGAAGTGGACCGGTGCGGAAAAGGACGCGGAATGTCCGAAAAAAATTGTGGGAAACAACCTTAAACTTGAAGGACTAAATCTTTCTGTTCTGACTCTTTTTTTTTTTTGTCCTGTTTCAGCGTTAGACGTATACCACGTCGAAATGCAGCGTACCGTTACGCTCCGGTCAGCTGATTCTTTTTTTCTGCTTTATTGCTAGGCTCACAGCGCCGTGTTAGAATATGCTTGGAACAGAGACGCATTATTTCATCTGTTGAGCGTTCGGACTCTGAGCAAGCTTCATGGCTGGACGGATCCGTTCTTTTGTAGAGAAACAAGTTTAAAGTCCTTCTCACCGAACTTGTTTTTGAGTCTTCGTTGATGGCAGAGCTTACTGGGTGCTGCGTGTGCTTGCGAGCTCCGTTCCCACGTTGGAATGTGCGGGCAGTCTGCGTCGCAATCTGTGTTCAACCAATGTGAAACAAGGATGCGTATGTGCGCGCTTTGTAGGAGACAATAGAATCGACGAAAGAAATTGTAAGCCGTGATCGTCGACCTGCTACACTATAACGCAGCTCCTGTTTTCACTGGAACCGCAGACATGCCACGGCGGTCAGAACGTTCCCACGTACATACGTTGGACACCTTGGCTAAGCATAGCGTATCTTCAGCTGCTCGATGTCAACCTGAGAACACTGCGGCCTCCGCCAGTAAACTTAGGTAAATTTAAAGAGAGTGCCAGGTTATGTCCTGGTGCACATTGGCAGAAGCCATGTAGAATGCACATTCCAATTTCTACATCCCAATAACGTCTACGATGGAGGGTTTTTCTGGACTTGCCGACTATAGGATAACGCTTGAAAGCCTTAGGACGTCTTCGATGGGATGTGGAACGCGCAGAAAGTTTCTGAAAGACGACAATATTGAACTAAATGGCTTGTGCATGTGCAGAAATGCAAATACTTCACGAGTTAGAGAGCGGCGTACTTGTTACTGCACTATTAGGTTTTTCACTGTGGTCGTATGCTAAATTACACCCGTCGCATGGGCCCGTACCATGCCCTTACACATCAGTTTCAGATTTTGACTAATGCGTATTTATTGAGGACGTCGCTCTGAATGGGACTGTGCACCAACGATGGCACCTCCTACAACCCCATATATGTTTTAATGAACGAAGATATCTTTTCGGACTGATATTCCAGCTACTATAATTGCGTCCGTCTGTAGCTTCCGATAAGCTCATCTGTATTACCCGAGATCTTTCTCTAACCCTATACTTGGCAAGGGTTGAGAAGTAAGATTGGCAAGAAGGGTTTATGCAACGCGTGACCACAGTGCGTGATTTTCTACTGCACACCATTGTCCTTGACGCGTCGGCCCTGCAGCACAAAACTTCACTGAGAATGCTGCGTCCCACCTGTCGTCGCGTTGAAGGGACGCATCCTTAGGATCGCGAGACGAGGTGCCTCATCCAGGCTGCAATTTCTCTAGGAGCAAGCGCACACGCAAATGCGGGAGAGTGAAGCGAACGGCGACACGCAAAGGCATCGACCACATCATCCCATATATGTGGACTCCTCAGGCTTTCTCGGTGCGAGGGAATCTGAGGCAAGCGAAAGCAGGCTCCTCGCATGCAATGCAGGCTCGTGTTCTTTTCAGGATACGCGTGTATACTGCGACGCTTTGTATACGTATACGCTCACGTAACCTCCTCACGTGCGCCATGACAACAGTCCGTGCGCCGCTTCCTTCTATATATAACGGAACCCTCCGTAAATTTACAGGTGTTTGCGCTCAGCGTCCCTGAGCGAGTTTGTTAGTATTCCCTGAACGTTCACTGCGCACGCCTTGATTTAAAACTACGGCCGCAGGCTACACGGGCACGCACTCGCGGATGTGTTCAACGCAAGATCCTGTGATCTGACGCTGCGATCGCGGAACCTTTGCTCCTGTTCTGCCAACCAGCGAATACTGAAAACGGTGCGTTGGCGCACATAATCCAATTCCAGTCACGCTTCACAGTGAAACGAAGTGAAAGCGCTCGAAAGCAAGCTCACGTACGCAGACCAGACACTTTAGCCTCCAGTGTTGCGTCAGGACAACAGACACACGCAGCGCTAGAGTGATTCGAGCGCATGTCATTCTGACTCGATCCGTCATCATCCTGCTCGCGCATTAGTTCAGGAGAAGATGGCGGCATGAAGGGATGAATATCTTAAAGCGTTAAAAGATTAATATTCCGTTGCTGCCTTGAAGAAGACACGACCGCTTGCCGAAACGTCACCTCCAGCAACACCCCCTGTTCAAGAATCTGCTCACGCATTGAAACTTCAACGAGCGCTGAAGTTTATAAGCACGCCGTAGTGGAGGGCTGGGAAAATTTCGACCACCCGGTGTTCTTTAACGTGCACTGGAGTCGCACATGGAGTACACGGGCCTCTATAGCATCTATAGCGGCCGGGATCGAACCCGCGAACTTCGGGTCAGCAGCGGAGCAGCGAAACCGCTGCACCACGCGGACAAAAAATCGTATCACAAGCCTCTTCTCATCGTATCAAATTCTATAGAGACTACTCACACAGACGGCTGTTATTTCATTTTCTCTGAACCAATATCTTCCCGCTCTCGATCGACCTTATAGGTTTGTGCGCGCGTGCATGATCACTACGCCTCGGCTTAAAGCTCACGTACGCTCATACTCGTGAGATCTCAACAGCGCTCGTCTTTGTTGCCGACGCGGATGCGGAACCCGTCATCACGTACGCGCAGATCCGCTTGGAACCGTTGCTGCTTCGATGCGTGCGTTGCTGCTGCTGTTGCATGCACGGTCGCGACCCCCTGCTCGTGCAGACAAGTCTCCATCGACAGCCGTGTAGCCTCCGTACTGGCAAACAAGCAAGTATAACTGCAGAAAAGCGCCAACGGAGAAGGGCACACCGTGAGCAGGCGCCTCTGGTCACAAGGACCTTTCATTGATCACGTCCTAGGGACGTACAAGAGGTGCCGAGCGAGGGGCCCTCCAACAGCGAAAACAAAAGGCGCCGGCACCGTCGAGAGAACAGGGTCGTTTCACGGCGCGCCTGCAAGCGCTTGCTGTATAGTATACGGCTTCGTGTCTTGAAGGGAGAGAACTTCGCAGCCTTCTTCCTGTGAGACCAGGAAGAAGCGAGCATTATTCTATACCACGAGCTTTCCGTCTTCTCTCCCTCTCTCTCTCTCACTGTGCTCTAGAAGGGCAGCCTAATGGGAGCTCAAGATTGCCTGCATAGACCGGCGCCGGCTGTCTATAGACAGTGCACACATTCGCTCGTATATATATATGAGCGACTTCGCCTGTCAATATATGAACTACAAGTCGAACGGGTTTACGCGCTGCGTTAATGAACCCGCCTGGACTCGAGTGCGGAGGAGGAAAGTACAATGCGTACGCACAAACCGCACTAGATGGCAGTGAGCGCTTGACCTCGCTGCTCGCGTTATACCTCATTGTCCTGTGCGTATAGCGCTTTCGTGCTTTCGCCTTCTTACGACGGTTAATATGGTGTACGGTAGTGAGTACGGTTGAGACGTAAAACATCGCTGCCCTACGCGACCGATTTTTTACTGAAAAAAGCAACGCGTGGCGGAAGCTGATAAACTATACAATAGTAGAGTTCTTTACTGGTACACCCGGTACGTGCTGCTCTGTGTAAATAAGACGTCGTTCAACTGTAGCGCGTCTGAAGGCTCGTTCACACCTGCGACTAACACCGGTCGCGCGACCAAGTCAGTCGCAGAGCGACTGCTTTGGCTCAGTCGCTCGCTGCTCGATTTTTCAGTCGCACGACTGCAGTCACAAACCTCCGCACCAATCAGATGCGCTGGAACAGGACGTCAGCTTATTTTACGGTGCAATGGCAATGCGAGTAGACGTGAATTTTCCGTGGCGACGGGCATAAGTCTCACGCAAGTAGGTGTGAACATCGGTCGCCTTGAGTCGTTGTTTGTTCGCCAGTGGCAAATGGTCGCGCGAACGGTGCTAATCGAGCGAGTGAATGAGGGTGGCGGCTTGGGGTAGGGTACCTTTTGTCCTTGTCCTGAGTTCGCGCTATAACCATTGTAGTGAATGAGCCTTTACTTCGCAGGGCACTGGAGGCCAACAGTGCATGCACGAAAGATCAGAGCAAAGTTTTGTGTACCTTAAGGTTGAATACACGTACCGCGCCGTGTATACATTTTAGACGTCGCGTCCTTCAGATGTCCCATCACGTTCAAGAGCACCGCCGCCTGTCCACGCCCAAACGCTGTGACGCGCGAGCGGAGCAGGATGCTCCGTGTGAGGCAACTATGCATGCCGGCAGCCGCCACGCAGTCGGCCTCTCTCTGTGCGTTCGTACGCACGTTCGTGCGTGTGTGCGTGCGTGGCAGGCGTGATGAGTCGGACGGACATGACCGGCCTCGAGTGTTGAGCCGGGTTCGCTGGCCGGCCACGGGAGGGCGCCCGCGATGAATCCCGCATAAGGATGGAGTACACCGCCATGTACCTCCTAAGCAGCTCTCCGGCGTGTATTTATAAGTGAGTGCGTGCAATGCTTCTTTCGCGTACGAGCCACCCTCAATTTGCGTTCGTTCCGGCCGGGAAGGTCGGAGTATACGAGTGGCACACCACGTGACGCGTTCGTGTAGGGCGTACATTCGAGTGTGTGATACCGAAGCCAAGGCAATGGAACAATCCGTCGGCAGCGTTGCCGCCGACCTCAAAGGCGCATTTAAGTGTTGAAATTTGGCCACTCCGCCTGTATAGGGCCTTTAAGGGGCCACCTCGTAAGAAGCAAGGTAAACTTATATGCATAGCTCAACAAAAGGATGGGCGCGGCGAGATAATCTAGCTAATAAGTGTTCAGCGAACATGCGTCAATTCCACGCTCACTCTAGCCAGAGTTACGATAAGGACAACGTGGAGGGAGGAGGAAGGAACAGGCCGTCATAAGCACAAACAAGAATAACAAATTGAAAGCATTTGAAGAGCTCTATAGGCTGGCTCTGTGCCTTTTATACAACGTCTGTATACCAGAGAAATTGGCGAGACTCCTGTGTCTTGAGCGAGACCTTGCTTCCCGCGCCGTGAATCACTGAATTCTTTGGCGGCAGACTGCGTCCCGAGGAGGTCCCGTTGGTATACGGGCCTTTTCTGTAGCAAGTTTCAGCGAGAGAGAGGGGGAGAGAGAGGACTAAGATTTTGAGGGAATGGTCGTAGGTGCACTGTACTGCAAGTATTTAGCCCACGTGGCTGCAAGTCGTTAGAACCTTGATCGGGTCAAGCACACGAACTCCAGAACATCCGAAACTTTCTCAACGTGCTTGCAAGACAGACGCACATCGTGCACGCTACATCATCGCACTGCGCATGTCAGCTATGTATTCGATAATATGGGGCGGTAGTGAACTTAAAATTATAGTTTAGATCGCCAGTGGTTGTTTAAGGTTCACTCAGACAAACAGTTAATTAAGAGAGGCCCCCGTCCTGCGGTTGATATATAAAACTGTGATGATTACTGCTGTATCGTGGGCTGGTGGTCCCGGCGAAGAAGACCGGCGGTGACGAACGCGACCGGCGGGGACGCTACCAGCCCCGAACACGCAGTTTGGCGCGAAGCCCCGAAGAAGAACGAAGCGTCCGCATTCAAGGAGTACTCAACACACACTGACTTTATTTACACGTCGCGCCTGTTGAATATGGAATGGACTAGAGTCACTGTATATGCTACCTTTAGGTAGCAGAGTAACGCATAGGTCCGGCTAGCAACCACAGCTATGCGGTGAAGTCGCACTTCGTTTTTGCAGGCGACATGCCTACTGTGTCGCCGATTAACGTGTCTGGCGTGTCGAAGACCGGCGATAAACACTGGCTGTCGATGGCTAGTGTTAATTCAGTTCGCTGCAGCGGCGGCGTCGAGAAATAAAAAAAAATTGGCCCAAGCGGCAGCTTCTCCGCAATGCATGGTTGCTAGCGGCGTTGGAAGACAGATGCGCAACTCTGCTACCTAAAGGTAGCATATACAGTAACTCTAGCATGGACACCAGAGCGGCGCCCCCTGGCATCCCACATGGCATTCGAAACCGAAACCGCCAGAACACAACACCACAATTACGACTATATTGATCAATGTTAAAAGTGCGCGGGATTTCTCACATTGCACTGGCTTGGGAATCTGCGGGCGCCGCATTCAGAAGCGTCAGAGCTTCTGAATTGCACCGCATTGCATACGACAGGATTACAGGCACGCGCCAACTCATGCACCAATTTCAGCGCAGAATGCGCACCAGTTTCAACAGCTGATAAGCTCCAACGCACGCGAGCACGCGAGCACTCGTTCGCGCAGATAGGTTCGTCGCGCCAACAACAACAACAACAACAACAAAAATGGAGGAGGCGCTGGTCGTGCGAAGGATCATGCGTCTCTCCTCATACACGAGAGAAGCCTGACCGCGCTCGCAGCTCTGGATCTACGGAGAGGCGTCGCACGGTATTCACAGGCACATTCGACACGGCCACCGCAGCGTGCCAAGGTGGCAGTGCCGTGAAGGCTTCCGGAGACCGCTGCCACGCACGTCGGGAAAAAACAACCTCGCGTCTGCAGCGGTGCTGGCGCGCGTTATACAAAGCTGGCGTGAAACGCAGCGTGGAAAGATGCTTGGCAGCCTTAATTGAAGGCGTGATGTCTAAAGCGAAACGAAATAAATAAAGTAGAGCCTGCGTGCGACCTGGCAGTCGAGGCGCGGAAGAAAAAGATGCCAATCAAAAGTATCAAGAGAAAAAAAACACAAGAACAGGAAAAATGAGGAACGGGAAGAGGGAGACATACAATTCCGGAAGCGTTAACAAAACAGCGCCCGTAAATGGCTTCAAATTACACTTTGCAGTCTGCATAAGATTGAGGCATATCACGACTGCGTGTAGTGCTGTATATAATTATGCAGGGAGTCGTGCTCTGTCACGCAATTGCATGATGGCACTAGAGTTGGGCACACGCGTTGTATTGAAGTCCCTGTAGTCTCACGGATACGCGTCCTCGCAAGAATAATGTTGGGAATGCTGTACGCGTCGACGAGCAACCAAGCCAACGCGACAGTTGAGTTCGACTGCTGCAGCATAGTGACATCTGTAGCACATATCAGGATGATGATAACAAGCTCGTTAACCCGTTTAAATTATGCTTCAGAGATCTCGACTTTCAAAATGACCACCATGTATATATTGGAAGGTCAGTGCAGAGCGCTGGCATGGATTGGATGAGTTAATCCGCATGACTGTACACGTGGTTAAACGAGATAGCTATCTGTATAAGCGCAGCTGTCTACCTCGAGTAATCTCTCTGTTTTTCAATTATCATTTTATCTGTCGTTACTACCATGTACTGTCGGTTGAAACTTAAAGATAATGCTTCACCAACATTCCCAACCGTTCCCTGTGTACTACCATGGGCTTTCTCGTTCGCGTCGGGCGGGTTGAAAAAAAAAATGAA